>NC_058161.1:25031960-25331960 GCF_020080835.1 Cotesia glomerata | reverse complement strand
CAGGTGTCGCATGGTTCCGCATTTTGTTCGCTCTAAGAAACTAACTTCAAATTTATTATACCCAAAAATGAATTTAAATTTATTATTAAGATATTTGATAAATTTTCAAGTAATATTTAGAATATTAATCTAAATTTTTAATTTTCATACAGTTTTTTTGGATTTTACAATCTTTTAATTAAATTGCTCTGGCATTGCAATCTTTGTAATTTTTTTTCTTTTTACCTGATATTTATTGTTGAGGAATTTTCTGTTCTAATAAATATTGGGTAGATGGAAACCATAATTGTTTCACCAAATTAAGAAGATTAAGATCAATAATCCATTGTACTTATACATTTATAATAAAGGTATAATTTCTTTTAAATAATTGTTGTTTGAGTATTTAAGAACTATGATATCAATTTAAAATTTTACTGTGAATAATGAATTTAAATTTATTAACAGTTAATAGTCAGTATTAATGCTTTTGACTAAAAATTGAATAGAAATTTCATACAAAATTTGTTTTCTGACAATATTTATTTTGTAATTATTCTGCATTGTCTTTCAGTTTATCACTATCTTCACTAATAATAAATTATTCTGATCAACTTTTTCATTCATAGCAATGGAATTATTTCAAATAAGTAAATTCAAAATAATGGTACTTAAAAATATTTTTAAGATATTCAAGGAGGTATAGTGAAAAATCACTTTTCTTACAATATTCCTCAATTTTTGAATACGCGTACTTCTAAGTGTCCTCTATATGAATAAATTTTTTTTAATAGTCCTTGCGGTGTTAATTTTCGAAATATTAGCAATCAAAAATCGTACATTTAACATGTATTCCCTATCCTGACCGTAGTTAGAGCGAACATTTTATTGAATAACAACCATACTTTTCTTAGGATTTTTTTGAAAAACTGAGAATATTTAATTGAAGTTATAACAAGTATTTTTTTTGAAAAAAAACATAAACGAGCGGTATTAATTTTTTTATAAATAATGTTCAAAGTTTGTTACTTTTAATGATTTTCAAGCGTTCTCTTATAACCTAATAAGTGAGAGATAGTGACTTGGCAACGTTGCACTGCGCGGGAAGTTCAAAATACAGTAGAAGCTCAACAGATTCAAATAACTATAAAAATTTAATGGATATAGTTAAGCACAAATTTACTGTATAGGAAAAATAAATATGTAAAATAATAAATAGTATAAATCAAGAATAGAGCTACAATATTAATATAATAAATATTTATTTATTTAAAAGTACATTTTTCAATAAATATTTTATAAAGGCACTTATTGAAAATAATTTATTTTCTCAACGAAATAATATCTTTCAAGTCTGTTAATACTTTTAAATTATGTTTTGTTTTATTTGCATCAGATAGTTTTTGCAAATAAACGTCTCATTTTTTATAACAAGTAAATAAATTATTTTTTAAATTTAATATTTCCACTAAATTCTGTAAAGTTAGAACGTCATAAGCTACGTCATGGAATGATTGTTGTTCATCATCTGAATTTTTTAAAAAATCTTGACTGAGACTCTTTAATTTAAATTTACCAAGACCTTTTCTATCACTCAAGACCGATCGAAATATTGCTAAAGTAAGATCTGCTATTCTTTAGCCGTGAAGTCATTATTTATTATTTGCAGTCTCCAACTATACGTAACCTCATAATTATTTCAAAACATTAAATTTTTCTACAACACATGTCTCAAGGGGCAAACGATTCTGAGCGAGAATGCAACGTAGCCAAGTCAAAAAAAAGACGCAGTCGGATTATTTTTCTACTTCTGCGCATGTGAGGGGAGGCGCAAAAATGTACTGCATCTCAACTACTTCATATTGTAGTTATAATGCTTTACATTGGGTCATATGGGGGGAAATTTTTTTGAAAGTTGAGAACCGTTGTAAGGTAATATTTCCTTAAGCAGTGTATGCTGAGCTCTTTGATTTTTCGTTTGTTTTTTATGTAATTTCGTTAACTCGAGGGTAAAATTAACAATTAACATTAAATGTAAATTAAATGTGAAAACAAAAATTAACATTCTGATAGCGAATCTTTGTTGAGAAACTATCCATTGAGTTATTTATTGAGCTTATGGTACTGCCGAGTTATTGAAAGCGTCTGTAAGTAATGTTGGTGGGAGAAAAAAATAAGTAGTTTCAAAGTTGCCACTAGGTGTCGCATGGTTGCGGATTTTGTTCGCTGTAAGAAATTCACTTCAGATTTATTATAGGCAAAAATAAATTTAAATTTATTATTGAGATATTTGATGAAATTTTTAAGTAATATCGAGAATATTATTCTAAATTTATAATTTTCATACAATTTTTTTGGACTTGTACAATCTTTTAATTTGATTGCGCTAGTACTGCAAATATTTTTAATTTGATTTCAGAATTTGACCAGATATTGAGTTTCCACTGATAAGTAGTATTCACAAATAATATTTGTTTAATAAAAAATATTTTCTTTTAAATATTTTTTAAATGTAGTTTTTTTATGTATTTCTCGAAGTAATTTCGTTAACTCGAGGGTGGAATCAACAATTTTTTCGAATTGATCAACTACAAAATTGAAAAGAATTTTTTTAATTAACTCCATCAAGAAACTAAAATTTCTTGAGGCGATCATCGAATTTGATTAGCTTATTTCGAAATTTAAATATAATATATTATAATTGTACTGCATTTTTTGCCGCAGTCTTTCAATCTATTATAAAATATTTTTTTATTAATAAAATTTTATCCGCTATCTCAACACTACCTCGAATTCTTGACGATGATAGCTTGAAGCTCACGCTCTTAATTTTAAATGAAATAATAATTTTTCATCCCAAATTTTGAAGGTTTAAAATCGCATGATAATAAAATAATTTTTTAAGAAAATTGATGAAAAAAGCCCTAAAAATTCTACTTCATTTCTTCTAAAATAAGAATTACAGAGTTTTTCGTATAATTTTTTTTTGTATGACTTTAGAACATTTACCATAAATTTTAGACAAAAAACAAATTTATTTCCTTAAAAAAATTACTATATTTATTAAAATTTTTTACACTATTCTTAATTCAAATTTATTACATTTTATTTTCTATTTTTTAGTTTAGATTTCTAAAAAAAGCGTATTCTTTAGTTTTTTAAAACTATTATTTATTATTCCATTATTTCTGGGAGCGAATTTATGTTAAAAAACTATCAATTGAGTTATTTATTGAGCTTATGGTACTGCCGAGTTATTGCAAGCGTCTGTAAGTAGTTTCAGTGGGAGAAAAAAAATAAGTAGTTTCGAAGCTGCCGCTAGGTGTCGCATGGTTCCGCATTTTGTTCGCTCTAAGAAACTTACTTTAGATTTATTATAGGCAAAAATGAATTGAAATTTATTATTGAGATATTTGATGAAATTTTCAAGTAATATTTAGAATATTAATCTAAATTTTTAATTTTCATACAATTTTTTTAGACTTGTACAATCTTTTAATCAAATTGCCTTGTCATTGCAATATTTATAAGTTTTCTTCGTTTTTTCGCTGATATTTATAATTGAGGAATTTTCTGTTTTAATAAATATCTTGTAAATGTAAACCATGATTATTTTACTAAATCAAGAAGATAAGATAAATAATAAAGGTATAATTTTTTTTAAATAATTTCTGGTTGAGACTATTCAAGTACTAAGATATCAATTTAAAATTTTATTCTGAATATTGAATTTGAATTCATTTATGGTGGATGGACAATAGTGGCTTTTTTGACTAAAAATGGAATAGAAATTTTCTACAAAAATTATTTTCTGACAATATTTTGTTTGTAGTTATTCTGCATTGTCTTTTACTTTATCATTATCTTTACTACAAATAAGTTATTCTGATCAATTCTTTCATTCATAGCAATGGAATCATTTTTAATATGTAAATTCAAAATTATGGTACTTAAAAATATTTTTAAGACAATTAAGCAGTGTATGCACAATCTTTGCTTTTTTTTTTGTTTTTATGTAATTTCGTTAACTCGAGGGTAAAATTAACAATTAACATTAAATGTAAATTAAATGTGAAAAGAAAAATTAATATTCACTATAAGAAACTTACTTTAGATTTATTATTATCAAAAATAAATTAAAATTTATTATTGAGATATTTATTCAAATTTCCAGATAATATTTGAAATAATAATCCAAATTTTGAAATTTTATATATTTTTAAATTGATTTCAGAATTTACCCTGATGTTAATGTTCTGCAGATAGATAGCCTTAATAAATTACAGTTAAATAATAAATGATATTTATTAAATATTTTGACGGTTTAAAAGATTATATTTTCACTAAATACAGTAAATAAGTAGTGAAATTTAGTGTACTTAAATATTTTCAGCAAAATTAATTTACTTTTTTTTTCAAAATAATTAATGTTATTAAATTACTAAAGGTGTTTTCATGACCGAATTGTATATATATGATGAGTGTAACTCGGGTAAAAGGGAAGGGATAGTAAAGTAAGTATTGAGAGTATAAGAATGGACTGAGAAAGGTGGATGGTGGAAGGGGCCCGGTAGCTTAACTGGTAGAGCTCCTGACATGTTATCAGGGAGATCCAGGTTCGATTCCTGGCTTGGCAACCAACCCCATTTATTTTTTCGAAAGTCTGTCTTTACTCTCATTCAAAATAATTTCTTTCATTTCTTTCAATTAATTAACATCTTTAGTACTCGAATGGATACTACAAGCTTACAGCTTTACTAGTATTCAAGTTTGATGGATTTCCATCGAACTTATGTACAGAGAGGATATCTCTCAACCAATAAGGGAAGATGGAAGTATCCATCTCTTGACTTGAACAACATCTACTAGTTATTTGACCTAGACGGCATGAAAAAAACACTCATTATATAATTAATGTTGAGAATAATTAAAAATTTTACTGTGGATTATGTAATATTATGTTCCGAATGATCATCAGGGTACCCAGACTTTCTTTTCGGCGCGTAGCCGATCTGTGGCGCTAAAGTCGCCTAAAGTCGCTGCGATCAATTCAAATTATAAAAATTAAATAACAATTTTTTTTTCAAATCTGGTTTATTGAAAATTATAAAATTATTATCATTTAACAAAACTATAAGTTAGAATACAAAATTCAAGTAAATTTTATGAAGTGAAATTTTCATCATGAAATTAGTTTAGATAAATTAACATATATGTTATATTAGGGTTCCGTTATTTACCAATTTGGTTTTTGACTTTGCAGTGTCCGTTAGATTTTTAGTTCTTATTCTAAACTACGCTATCAAATGTATTGCAACTGAAAATCGTCACTAAGCTTAGTAGAATTATTCCTTAAATATTTAAATTAACATAAACATTGACTAAATTTTACGTAGTAATATTCATGAAATATAAAATTAGTTTAGATAAATTAACATATATTTTCATCGTAATATTGTGATTAAATCACTCAGGTAATCACACTCAATCATCAGCATTAAATTATTATCTTTCTCACTCTAAAAGTGTGCAATTATACGTATTGCAATTGAAAATCATCACAAAACTTATTAAAATTATTCCACAAATATTTAAATTAACATTAACATGACTAAATTTCAAGTAGTATTCATGAAACATAAAAACTGTGATAAAATTCTTCGTAGTCTTTATTAATTTTTATAAAAATAATAAAAAAAAATTTTCGTTCTGTTGTTTAATTTCAAAAGTCGCCTATCGGTGACGAGTCGCCTTCAATAACATTTTAGTCGCCGAGTCTTGTTAAAAGTAGCCTAAATGGCGATAAGTCACCGCATCTGGCAACCCTGATGATCATGTTGTCATTTTATAACAAAAGACACCTAAACTCCGCGTTGTTACTAAATGAGAACTAAAATTTTCGAGACTGAATTTCAATGTATTGTATATAAGTTTTTTTTTTTATTTTTTTTTTTTATTTTTTACCCCGCTTTTCAGACTTCTATCTCGATGGGGGTCCGGCCGAGACCGGAAGGGGACTCCAGGCTGATCGGTACATTAAGTTTGGCAGAATAAGTTTGGCGGTATTACATACTTTTTCAGCCTGGAGAGTAATGCGGCGATGGGCCGACTTTGGGGAAACTGCACGCATTTGCCTGTGCCCCACCGGTAGCACAGGGCTTGGGGAAACCATCGAAAAACCCAAACCTGTACAGCCCGGCGTGAGTTACGAGCACCGATGTTCATTGAAAATTAAATTTCAGCTCACACCGGGATTCGAACCCACGCCTCACCAGTCCCAAGCAAGCATGACAAGCATTATACCGCTTAGCCATGGGACTGGCTCAATGTATTGTATATAAGTTGAACTAGACAAAAGAAGTATGCGTCTTCTACCACGCAGTGGAAGTTGTAAGATTTATTTCAACTAAAATATGTAACGTCCACGTTTTCAAAATATAATTATCTAATTAGTCCCCGGCTCGAAATTTGCTCGCCGGAGTCCAGGGTCATAAACGGGGATCACATTATCAATAACAAAATATAAACAAAACACTTCATTTTAAATAAATCAAAGAAAAAGGAAACCTCTTTATTGGCCTGATCATGTTAGTAAACGATATAAACAATATAAGCAAATTAAACAATATAAACAATACATTAGAACACTCTTTTCACACATATTCGCGGTTCAAAATCATTAACGCGGTTCAAAATCAAGAAACAATATAAGCAATATACACTAATACAATAGAAACTTTCTATCCAAACATACACGACGGTATTCACGGTTCAAACTCAAAAACGCGGTCTACAAAATACTAACTAGTTTCCCAATAACACCCCCTCCCCCCTCAGGGCGACTAGCCGTCATCCCTGTGGGGTCCTAAACTCTACCCTGAGAGCAAGTGGAGAGTATCCTCCTCGCTCCCACCTACACGGCTTATGATCACCTACCGTACCTCAGCTGAAGGCTTCGGCACGGGGAGTAGCACTTTCATCCGGTCGGTTCACGATACTTACCTGGGCCTTGGTCAGACTCCAGGTAGAGTATCATCCTCTAGAATTACTTGGTGAAGAGTATTCGTCCGAGTAATTCTCCCGAGAAAGAATTGCCTTTCCGTGCCAAAATTTTGGACTTTATCATATTTAAAATTTTTACTTAAAGCGAACGAAATTGGAAATTTATCGCCATCTGTCCGGCGTCATCAAACGAGCATTTAAAAATAATTATTTATTATTTTAATCGTAATTTCCTTCATTTTCTATCCATCCGTCTCGCCAAATTCTAAGTTTTTATTTTCGAAACTCAATTCTTTATTATTTTAAGCGTAATTTCCTTTATTTTCTATCCATTCGTTTCATCAAATTCACAATTCTTTATTATTTTAATCGCAATTTCTTTCATTTTATATCTATTCATCGCTTTCCCATACTAAATCTTGTTCGGAACTTAGAATAATTTTCCGTCTTTTAATTTCTTTTACAATTAATTTCTTTTACTCGATTAATTCGCTCGGCTTCATAATAATTTCTCACACGCTTAATTTCTTAATTTAATCATACCTTCGGTAACAATAATATAATATTATTAACTAAATAAATATAATAATTAAATAATAATCGCCGCACTAATAACAATAATTGTTTCTATGAATTTTTAAGTAATTAATAAAAATAAACTAAAATACTCGAATACAAAAAGTAAAATCTGGGTTATAAATATTAATTCCAAACTTTGAAGAAAGAAATTATTTCTTTCATATTTAGTGTCTTTATATTTCAGATTATTTAATATTTAATTTTTGGTGGTCTTCAACTTAGTTGACTTAAAATTGATATTATACAAAAATATGTCTCATGAAAATTTTTTCTCTCAACTAAATCCTTCGCATCGCCTTTTTAGCCATCATTACAAATAATTGTGATTTTTAAACTATTATTTATTATTCCATTATTTCTGGGAGCGAATTCTTGTTAAAAAAACTATCAATTGAGTTATTTATTGAGCTTATGGTACTGCCGAGTTATTGGACGCGTCTGTAACTAGTGTCGGTGGAAAAAAAATAAGTAGTTCCGAAGTTGCCGCTAGGCGTCGCAGGGTTCCGTATTTTGTTCGCTCCAAGAAACTTACTTCGAATTTATTATAGCCAAAAATGAATTTAAATTTATTATTGATATATTTGATAAAATTTTCTAATAATATTTAGAATATTAATCTAAATTTTTAATTTTCATACAATTTTTGTAGACTTGTACAAACTTTCAATCAAATTGCCTTGGTATTGCAATATCAATAAGTTTTGTATTTTTTTTTTCGCTGATATTTAGTGTTTAAGCATTTGCTGATCTAAAAAATATTTCGTCAATCTAATCTTTAATTTATCACTAAATTATGAAAATAAAATGGATAAAATATTGTATTCTTACATTTATGATGGAGGTATAATTTCTTTGAAATAATTTCCGTTTGAGACTATTCAAGTACCAAAATATCAATTTAAAATGTTTCTCTAAATATTGAAACTGAATTTATTAATAGTTGGTAGTCAAAATTAATAATTTGAATAAAATCAGTTATTGAAATTTTATACAAAATTTACTTTCTGAATTCATTTCTTCTATAATTATTCAAGATTGTCTTTTACTTCATCACTATCTTCACTGATAATAAATTATTCTAATCATTTCTTTCATTCATAACAATGGAATTTTTTAAATAAGTAAATTCAAAATTTCGGTACTTAAAAATATTTTTAACCCATTTGCAATATGCAATGATGCTTAGTTTTTTCCTTCTTTTCTGCTTTTAATATAATTTCGTTAACTCGAGGATAAAATTAACAATTAACATTAAATGTAAATGAAATGTGAAAGCAAAAATTAATATTCTGGAAGCAAATTTTTGTTAAGAAACTATCGATTGAGTTATTCCTTGAGCTTACGGTACTGCCGAGTTATTGGAAGTGTTTGTCAGTAGACTCGGTGGGAAAAAAAAATAAGTAGTTCCGAAGTTGCCGCTAGGCGTCGCAGGGTTCCGTATTTTGTTCGCTCCAAGAAACTTACTTCGAATTTATTATAGCCAAAAATGAATTTAAATTTATTATTGATATATTTGATAAAATTTTCTAATAATATTTAGAATATTAATCTAAATTTTTAATTTTCCTACAATTTTTGTAGACTTGTACAAACTTTCAATCAAATTGCCTTGATATTGCAATATCAATAAGTTTTGTATTTTTTTTTTCGCTGATATTTAGTGTTTAAGCATTTGCTGATCTAAAAAATATTTCGTCAATCTAATCTTTAATTTATCACTAAATTATGAAAATAAAATGGATAAAATATTGTATTCTTACATTTATGATTGAGGAATAATTTCTTTGAAATAATTTCTGTTTGAGACTATTCAAGTACCAAAATATCAATTTAAAATTTTTCTCTAAATATTGAAACTGAATTTATTAATAGTTGATAGTCAAAATTAATATTTTTGACTAAAATTAGATATTGAAATTTTATACAAAATTTACTTTCTGAATTCATTTCTTCGATAATTATTCAGGATTGTCTTTTACTTCATCGCTATCTTCACTGATAATAAATTATTCTAATCATTCCTTTCATTCATAATAATGGAATTATTTTAAATAAGTAAATTCAAAATTTCGGTACTTAAAAATATTTTTAAGCCATTTACAATATGCACTGATGCTAAGTTTTTTCCTTCTTTTCTGCTTTTGATATAATTTCGTTAACTCGAGGGTAAAATTAACAATTAACATTAAATGTAAATGAAATGTGAAAGCAAAAATTAATATTCTGGAAGCAAATTTTTGTTAAGAAACTATCGATTGAGTTATTCCTTGAGCTTACGGTACTGCCGAGTTATTGGAAGTGTTTGTCAGTAGACTCGGTGGGAAAAAAAATAAGTAGTTCCAAAGGTGAAATTTATTATTGAGATATTTGATAAATTTTTAAGTAAACTTTAGAATATTGACCTGAATTTTTAAATTTTATACAATTTTTTTGTACTTGTACAATCTTTTAATCGAATTGCCCTGGCACTGCAATATTTTCAAAATCGATTCAAAATTTGCCCTGATATTTATAATCTGCAGATGAAGAATCTCAATAAATGATAATAGTTAAATAATGAATGATATACATTAAATATTTCGATAATATAAAAAGATTATATTTTCGCTAAGTTCAAAAAATAAGTTGAGAAATTTTTTATTTAAAATTATTTTTTTTTTTTTAAGTTAATTGAATTATTTTTTTTTTTAATAATTTCTAGTGTCGAAAATAATTTAAAATTTTATTTTGAATTTTGTAATATTCTGTTTGGATGATTATATAATATTGTTTATTTTTAGATGACATATTTAATGTTTAGAAGTTTTCAAATCAGTTGACTTAAAAATTCATATTATTCGAGATTATAATTTACGATAATTTATTTATGACGGCATTGTTTTTGAAGTGATCGTTACAAATAATTTCTATCTTTACTAAAAATCAATAATTCTGACCAATTTTTTTAATTAATACCGATGGAATTTAGTTATGATTATGGGAAGAAATGTATTGTACTTTAATATTTTCAGCAAAATTAATTGAATTGTTTTTAAAATAATTTATGTTAAGAATAATTTCTACTTTTGTAATGGATTATGTAATATTATCTTCCCATTGATGATTTGTTTATTTTATAATCAGACGCCTAAACTTCGCATTGTTCCTAAAAGTAAAAAATGAAATTTTTGGAACTAAATTTTGATGTATTGCATACAAAATAAACTAGACAAAAGATAGTATGAGTCATCTACCACGCAGTAGCAGTTGTAAGATTTATTGAAACTAAAATATTAATTTCTAACTTCAAAGAAAGAAATTATTCCTCGAGGTAATTGTGAATATAATTCTTCCGACTAGTACAGCACGTATTTAATGTATTTATTTTTTAGTTTGTATAATACATTAAATTTTTAGAGGTCTTCAAATTAGACGACTTAAAAATTCATGTTACACAAAAATTTATCTCATGAAAATTTTTCCTTCAATTATATCTTTAGGATTGCCTTTTAAGCCATTATTACAAATAATTGCGCTTTATTAATATGAATGGTTTTTTTATAATTTCTACATAAATAACAACGGCATTATTTCAAATAAATAAATTCAAAATTATGAATTTTAAAAATATTTTTGAAACATTTCAGCAGTGTTGGCTGAGCTCTTCAGATTCTATGATTTGTTTCTTGAAGTAATTTTGTTAACTCGAGAGCGCAATTACCAATTTTTACGAATTGATCGACTAAAAAAACTAAAAGAATTTGTTTAACTACTTTGATGTAGAAACTAAAATTTGATGCAGCGATCGTCAGTTATGATGCGTTCATTTTGAAATTTTTATAAAAGATATTATAACTGTCCTGCATTTTTTGTTGCTGTCTTTCAATCTATCATAAAATGTTTTTTTATTAAAAAAACTTTAAATGGATTCTTCAATTATATATTGAATTCTTGATGATTTTACCTTGAAGCTCGCACTCTTAATTTTCGATTAAATAAAGCGAGTTTTTTCATAATTAATTTTAAGTTGTCATGTTGATTAAAATAACTTTTTAAGAACATTTATGAAAATAGTTTAAAAAGCTCTAAAAATTCCGTTAAATTTTTTCTAAAAATAAAAAATTTTACAGTTCTTATTATAATTTATTTTCCGTATAATTTTAGAATATTTATTAAGAAATTTTTAGAGCAAAAAAAAATTTACTGATAGATATTAATAATATCTATAAAAAGCCAGTCCCATGGCTAAGCGGTATAATGCTTGTCATGCTTGCTTGGGACTGGTGAGGCGTGGGTTCGAATCCCGGTGTGAGCTGAAATTTAATTTTCAGTGAACATCGGTGCTCGTAACTCACGCCGGGCTGTACAGGTTTGGGTTTTTCGATGGTTTCCCCAAGCCCTGTGCTACCGGTGGGGCACAGGCAAATGCGTGCAGTTTTCCCAAAGTCGGCCCATCGCCGCATTACTCTCCAGGCTGAAAAAGTATGTAATACCGCCAAAACTTATTCTGCCAAAACTTAATGTACCGATCAGCCTGGAGTCCCCTTCCGGTCTCGGCCGGACCCCCATTGAGACAGAAGTCTGAAAAGCGGGGTTAAAATAAAAAAAAAAAAATATCTATAAAAAGCAGCCCACGCTTTTTTTTACAATAAAACATTTCTTTCTTATTTATACTATTATTAATTTGTATTGATTAAAATTTCTTACACTATTCTTAATTCAAATTTATTTTCTATTTTTTAGTTTGGATTTCTATAAAAAGCGTGTTTTTTAGTTTTTTTAAACTATCATTTATTATCCTATTATTTGTAGGAGCGAATTTTTGTTAAGGAGGTCCTTTCGCCATTAATGTTAAATAAAAAATATTAGATTATGCATAAAATTAATATTTATCTAATAGTTAAAGTCTTTATGTATCTACAAGTGAAGTTTAATTTATTCTTCACCGGGCAAATTTATGAAAAAAAAATTTCTAAAAATGTTAGTATTTTTTCCGAGTCTTACGAGAAAGTCAGACCTTAACAACTTTCTCGAATTATGGCATTAACCACCGATTAGATGGGGTAAAAAAAAACTTAAAATAAGGTTTTCGAAATATTCAGGTTTCTTTTTTTGCAATAAAATATATAGGTTGCCGTGGAATTTATGGAGAAATAGAGCTTCAGACCATTCAATAAATTCAAACTAAACTTTAACGCGCTTATGTTTTTCATACATATGTTCTTATTACTTAATTTATTGTTAACAAATTTTCATATTTCATAATTAAAAAATAAAACAATAATTTAAAAATACTAGCATTCCTGCCATGAGACATTAGAATGTTATGGCTTTGTGACTAAACATTTTTAATTAATTTATTTATTTACACTGACTGCAAAAAGTTAAACATGGTTAAGGTTATATTGTGCAAATAAAAATCTAAGCAACCGAAATAAAGCGTTGTCAAATCACGGACAGGTTACTAACAGCTGATTTATAAGAGTCAAATTAATTTTTGTATTTAACTATTTTTTTTTAATTTTCAAAATTTCAACGATTAATGCCTCATATACTATTTATTTTTTAATTTTAGGAATTTTTATGGGTTTTTAATTTTAATTTATCGAATATTGACTACTACAGTTGTTGTGACTCAACTGGAGCGAAAGGACTTCCTTAAGAAACTATCGATTGAGTTATTTATTTGAGCTTATGGTACTGCCGAGTTATTGAAAGCGTATGTAAGTAGTTTCAGTGGGAAAAAAAATAAGTAGTTCTAAAGTTGCCGCTAGGTGTCGCACAGTTCCGTATTTTGGTTGCTATAAGAAACTTACTTCAGATTTATTATAGTCAAAAATTAAGTTTATTATTGAGATATTTGATAAAATTTTCAAGTAATATTTAGAATATTAATCTCAATTTCTAATTTTTATACAATTTTTTTCGGACTTGGACTATCTTTTAATCAAATTGCTCTAGCATTACAATATTAATACGTTCTCAGCTAATTTTTTGCTGATATTTGTTGTACTGCAATATCTAGTCTTCTAAATATTTTGTCAATGGAAAATTTAATGTTTTCACTAAATTCAGAAAATGAGAAATAGTTCGTTGTACTCTTACATTTATGATGGTGGTATAATTTCTATTTCAATAATTACTGTTGGGATTATTCAAGTACTAAAATATCTATTAAAAGTTTTACTGTGAATAATGAATTTAAATTTATTAATGGTTGGATAGTCAAAATTAATTTTTTTGATTAAAAATAGTTGAAATTTTAGAAAAAATTTTTTTTATCACAATTTTTTGCTTATAAATATTCTCCATTGTATTTTACTTCATTACTAATAGTCACTATCTTTACTGATAATAAATTATTCTAATCAATTCTTTTATTTAAGACAATAGAATTAGTTCAAAGGAGTAAATTAAAAATGATGGTACTTATAAATATTTCTAAGTCATTTAAATAAACAATTTTCCCTACATAAGCTGCTACAGTATGAAGAATTTGTTGCCCTTTGATTGCTTCATTTTTGTTTGGAATAGTTCATTTCGAAATTTAAATATACAAAAATTTGAGTTGTCGGTAAGTTTAAGACTACAGACTTTTCATTCATCATAAAATATTCTTTTCTTAAAAAAAAAACTTTTTATTTAATTTTTCCATTACCATATTGAATTCCGGATAATTTTTTTTTTAAGCTTGCACTCTAAATTTTCGATTAAATTAAACTAGTTTTTCATGATTAATTTTAGATCGTTCATTAAAATAACTTTTCAGTAAAAACTATAAAAATACTTAAAATACCTCTAAAAATTCCGCTAAATTTCTTCTAAAAATATAAATTTTACAGTTTTTGCTAAAAATTTTTTTTTGTGTGACTTTAGAATGTTTTAAAGGAAAATTTCACAGCAAAAAAACAATTTATTCCTTAAGAAAATAATGACTATACATTTTTTGGCCATCTAATCATCATCGATAATTATCAAAAAAATTTTATTCACTTACGTTTACTGTCAATAAGAAAATAAGAAGCTTAATTAAATTCTATTTACAATAAAATGTAATTAAAGCTTCATTAAATATATTTTAATAATACGGCGGTAACACAAATAAAACATAATTAAAATTAAAAGACTCACAACCAAAAATTAAAGACGCACCGTATTTAATTGAAAAAAAAAATCCCCGACAGACTAATGAAGCATGTATGGTGGTCATTTACTTATACATAGAATCTCATGTAATCTCGTTAATTTTTTAGAAGAATTAATTAATTACAATGAAAAATTTTTGTTTGAAAAATTTTTTTTTGAACTTCCAATCAATTAATTCTTTTTTTATTACAATGAAACATTTTTTTCTTATTTATATTATTATTAATTTATATTTTTAAAAATTTTTCACACTCTAGTCTTAATTCAAATTTTTCACAATCTAGTCTTAATTCAAATTTATTTTCTATTTTTTAGTTTGGATTTCTATAAAAATCGTGTTTTTTAACTTTTATTTATTATTGCATTATTTCTGGGAGCGAATTTTTGTTAAAAAACTATCGATTGAGTTATTTATTGAGCTTGTGGTACTGCCGAGTTATTGGAAGAGTTTGTAAGTAGTTTCGGTGGAAGAAAAAAATGAGTAGTTCCAAAGTTGCCGCTAGGTGTCGCACGGTTCCATATTTTGTTCGCGATAAGAAACTTACTTCAGATTTATTATAGCCAAAAATGAATTAAAATTTATTATTGAAATATTTGATAAAATTTCAAGTTATATTCAGAATATTAATCTGAATTCTTGAATTTCATACAATTTTTTTGTACTTTTACAATATGTAGACAAAAAGCTCTGGGTTGGTAATAATAATAAATTTATTTCTGTATTCTTTGCTGATATTTATATTCTGGTAAATTTAATTATTTTTTTTATTTTTACGATGTAAACGATTATCTTTTCGCTAAATTCAGAAAATAAGTTGAAAACTTTGGTGTACTCTCAAATTTTTCTTAAAAATAATTGAATTGTTAAAAAATAAATTTTATGTGTATGAAACAATTCAAAATTTTATTGTGGACTAAAAAATTTTATGATTTTCATAGATGATAGTCAATATTTAGGTCTTCGAGATATTTTCATCAATTGGCTTAGAAATCTCATATTTTAAAAAAATATATCTTATGACAATCTTTCTTTCCATCTCAATTTTCTGCATCGTCTTCTCATACTCTTTAAAGAAAGTGCACTCTTTACTTAAAATGAATGTTAAATTTTAGACAAAAATAATAACAGCATTATTTCAAATCAGTTAATTTAAGATTATGATACTTAATAACATTTTTGGGTCATCAAATGAAGGCGGAGCTTTTTAATTATGTTTTTGTTTCTTGATATAATTTTCTTAACTCAAAGGTTGAATTAATAATTTTCTCTTATTGAGCCGTTATAATATGAAGAAGAATTTTTTTAAGAATTTTGGAAAAGAACTAAAATTTTCTATATACATTTTTCTGAATGCTAAACCATTGGTTTTAATTAATCCATTTTTAAAATTTAAATATACAAAATATTATAATTGTTCTGCATTTTTCATCGCAATTTTTCTATCTATTACAAAATATTGTTTTATTAAAAAAACTTTCTCTTCGCTTTTTTTTTTACCGGAATATCTTAATTTATGGATAATTTTTTATAGAAACTTGCACTCTGAATTTACAATTAAATAAAACGAGTTTTTTCATAATTAATTTTAATTTGTTCATTAAAATAGCTTTGTAAGAAAGTTTATAAAAGTAATTAAAAAAGCTCTAAAAATTCCGGTTAATTTCTTCTCGAAATAGAAATTTTATAGATTTTATTAGGAATTTTTTTCGTTTAACTTTAGAATATTAAGTAGCAAAATTTGACAGCAAAAAAAATAATTACTATAAATTTTTTGATCGTTAAATCTTTAAAAATAATTATCAAAAAAATTTTATTCACTTACTAAGTTTACTATCAATAAGAAAATAAGAAGCTTAATTGAATTCTATTAAGAATAAAATGTAATTAAAGCTTCATTAAATATATTTTAATAATACGGCGGTAAGTTAAAAAAAAACTTAATTAAAATTAAAAGACTCACAAGCAAAAATTAAAGTCGCACCGTATTTAATTGAAAAAAAAAATTCCCGACAGACTAATGAAGCATGTATGTCGGTCATTAAATTACACATAGAATCTCACGTAATCTCGTTAATTTTTTTTAAGAATTAATTAATTACAAAGTCAAATTTTCTGTTTGAAACTTTGAAAAATTTTTTTCTTGAACTTCTAATCAATTAATTTCTTTTACTCTTTCTGTTCTACAGACTATTTACTTTTATTGTTTGCAATTTAAAGCTGGATTTTAAATTAATGGAGTGTAATTACTACCACTTGGATTGAATAAAACAATTTTATTTCAGTGAATCTCGATTAATCGATCGGAATAACTTTAATTTTCTTTCTTATTATCTCAGGACGGAAAATTGATAATCTCATGGCGCATTTACAGCGTTTACGTTTTTTTAATTAAAAATGTTTCGATTTAAAAAAGTGTGATTAATTTTTTACGAGGCTAGGTGATATTTTACGGACTCATGGAAGTTTATTAAGGGGAAAAGTGTGCGGGAAAAATTTTATAGAGGGAATTATTGAAAAGAGTAATGGGTTAATAAACAATTTTTCACGAGAGAAATGAAACGATGCTTTTTTTTATGTTTTGTTGAGAGAAAAAATAAAATTTTGCATGAAATTACTTGGAACTTAATGAACTTTATTGAATGATACTCAAAAAAAATTAAAAAAAATTTTTAAATCAGAAAAATCCTTCATTAATGAATTCATTATAAAAAAACAAGAATTTTGAGCTCTTTTTTCTTTGAGGATTTTTTAGGCTTTCCATGTGGAAAAATAAATATTTTTATACATGAAATTGTTCGGAATTTAATGAATTTTAGTAAAAACTGCTTAAAAAATTTTTAACAAATTTTCAAGCCGGAAAAATCCTTTATAGATCAATTGATAAGAAAAATAAGAATTTAAAGTAATTTTTTGTTTGAGATTTCTGTAATTTGTATGGGTGAAAATTAATCGTGTATTGCAAGAAATTACGCGGAATTTTATGCATTTCCATTAAGGTTATTTGAAAAAAAATTTTTTTCATTTTTAAATCGGAAAAATCCAACATGAAGAAATCAATCGAAAAAAATATGAATTTTTATTTCTTTTTTTATTTTTGAATTTTCCGGGGTTTTTAATTGTGTTTTTTAATTGATTAATAGTGTATTACATAAAATTACGCGGAATTTCATGAATTTTTATAAATAGTATTTAAAAAAATTTTTTTTTTATTTTAGTCGGAAAAATCCTTCATTAATTAATTAATCGAAAAAAACTAGAATTTTTAGTTCCTTTGTCTTTTGGGATTTTCCGGGGTTTTTCTGCATTAAAATAACTATCATTGTAGATGAAATCATTCAGAATTGAACAATTTTTTATGAAAATAATATAACAAATTTGTAAAAAAATTTTCAATCCAGAAAAATCCCTTATTAATCAATAAATAAAAAAAATTTGATATTTAAGCTCTTTTTCTTTCGTGATTTTTCAAAGTATTTATTAATGAAAATTAATGCTGTAATACATGAAATTACTTAGAATTAAACAAGCTTTTATAATCTGTCTTCAGAAAAATTAAAAAAAAAATTTCAAGCCGGAAAAATCCTTTATAGATCAATTGATAAGAACAATAAGAATTTAGAGTAATTTTTCGTTTGAAATTTTTTATCATTTTTATTGGTGAAAATTAATAGTGTATAATAGTGTCTTACATGAAATTACTTAGCATTCTATGAATTTTCATAAATAGTATAAAAAGAAATTTTTTTTTTATTTTAAAGTCAGAAAAATCCATCATTAATAAATTAATTGAAAAAACATCAATTTTTAGTTTCTTTTTCTTTTGGGATTTTCCGAAGTTTTCCTGCATCAAAATAAGCGTCATTATACATGAAATAATATAGAATAAAATTATCTTTTATAAAAACGACTCGAAAAAATGGTTAAGAAATTTTCAATCCGGAAAAATCCTTTATAAATCAATAAATTTAAAAAATTAGATATTTAAGCTCTTTTTTTTTCGTGATTTTTTTAAGTATTTATTAATGAAAATTAATGTTGTAAAACATGAAATTACTCAGAATTAAACAAGATTTCATAGTCTATTCCCAGAAAAATTTTTAAAAAATTTTTAAGTCGGAAAAATCCTTATTTACTCAATTAATCAAATAATGAAACATATTTTCTTAAAAAGAATTTTATTTAGTATTAATTAATATTGTTACTCATGAAATTAAATTAAATTGCATTACTTTTATCTCTGACTATTATTATAAAATACAAAAAAAAATTCTTTTTTGTACGAATATATTTATTATTATATTTGCTACAATATATGGCATTGGTGACTGCCCTTTACATTTTTTTATACGAATATATTTTTTCTGCGACAAAAATGACGAATGGTAAATAAAACTTATTCAATTTATTTAATGCACAAATTTAATTTAATAAGAATGAATCATACAATGCTCGCGTTCTATAAATTGATGAAATTATAAAAATATATAAAAAAGTCTATAAATTCTATTACGAGATACTTTCTTGTTTAAAAACTGTATCTTACGCCGAGGTACTTTGCGTGCATAAATAAACACCCGTTTACTAAATGCATTTCAATAACTTTATTCCAATTAGTTTTCCAATAAAAAAAGGCGACTGTAAATAGCTGGGGATCAATAAATAAATTGAGAAAAATTGAATCAACTTAAGTGAACTACGCTTTATAAACAAGTAACTTTTGTATTAAATATACCCGGTAAAATAGAGGGAGTGTAAAGATTTATAATGTTGATAAATATTGCAATAATTTTTAATGGGTTTGCATTTAGTTTATGCATCTTATTGAAATTAAATTACTTTTTATTAAATAAAGATCCCATAAGGTACGCATAAAAAATTTATTCCAGGATTATTGAGTAATGCATTTAAGTTTCTTGAACTAACTTATAAAAAGTTTAGAGCTCTTTAAGTAGTTGATTATTTTTAAGATTCATCAACGCTCTAAAGAATTTTAATACAATAAATCCTTTGGAAATAAACATAGTTGAAAAAAGGGTAGTGTTAATTTTACTTAAAAGGGAAAAAATGTACAAGACGGATAAGAAGAAATATTTCACCCTATGATGAAATTCGAATATTGTTAGAATTGATTATCTCATTAAATTTGGACTTAATTTCAAAGTGAATTTTCAAATTTTTATGGAATTGTACAACTTCAAGTGTATATAAAAATTTCGATTATCAAGGTAGTATTATAAATTACTAATTTAATAGCCAAAGATTTGAAATTTTTCTTAAAAATTATCTAAGGCAATTCCTTCATTCATATATTCACTGTGAATGTCCAAAATAAACTAACCAAAAGTTAATTTTTTCAAGATTTGAAATGTCTAGAGTATAAAATTTTTACTAACACCGAAACTTCAAAATTAAACTTCGAGCTTTATCTAATTGTATTCGTGAACTGGATAATATAATAATACATTTCAGACTGAAAAGACTATTTTGACGAAAAAATTTTACTGCCATTACAAATGATAAGACTTTTTAAAAACCCTTATATGTTACAGTTAAATTTTTTTTCTATCAATCAGTTTTAATTAATTGTCAAAAACTGAAAATCATTTGATTAGAATTTTAGATAAACTAATTAATTAGACTGATTGATTTTAGATTTCAAATGTTAAATTCGACTGGCCACTTTCAACTTCTAAATTATATTTGCAGTTAATCAAAATTGAATCATTATGACAGACGATTGCTGCAAAGTGTCAAAAATAAATGCCGCATCAATCCCGTGTTAAATATATTGTAACGAAAAGAGTCTGAAAAATTACTAAAAAACTTTTAATTACAAAAACTAATTTTTTTTTTATAAGAGAACATTGAAATTGAGTTTTACTAAGCTGGATTTAACATAAATTCAATGCTAGTTATTAGTTTTTTTAGAACTTAATACATCTGAGATAAGTTTCCACAAAGGGATGAAAAGCGAAACCGTGCGACGCCTAGCGGTGACTCCAGAACTAATTTTTTTTTCTTCTATTTCTACTCAAAAGTGCATTTAATTCCAAATTTCAATCTATTTTCTATAGAAATATTTTTTTACAATTATAAATTGTAAGTTTTTATTTTTTCTTTTATAATTGAATTCTCTATTGCTATCGATAGAAAGGAATGAATTTTTTGTCTGAATGATTGCAATTATTTAATGAAAAGAAAAATTCAATTTTTCTGACGGAAAAAGAAATGCGAATAAATTTAGATAAATTAAATCCGAACAAAAACAGTTTCACTGTAAAAAACCGCGCCAAGTCCACGTTCATAAGACTTCGAAAAAAAATAATCGTTTTTTACAAAAAAATATGAAATCAAAAAAACTCCAAGTACTGTTTATAACTTTGTAAAAACATAAAAAAAAGTTAGTAGCAAGTTTAAAACTTAATGAAAATCTTTTTTAACGTACTTGGCATAAGTCATTGAATACCCTAAATTTTTAGAACGTAAGACATTAACGTTTTCTATATGTTTGTGCATATGAAATTAAATATCGCTTACGAAAAAATTTGGGGTACTCAATGACGTATGCCAAGTACGTTAAAAAAGATTTTCATTAAGTTTTAAACTTGCTACTAACTTTTTTTCATGTTTTTACAAAGTTATAAACAGTACTTGGAGTTTTTTTGATTTCATATTTTTTTGTAAAAAACGATTATTTTTTTTCGAAGTCTTATGAACGTGGACTTGGCGCGGTTTTTTACAGTGAAACTGTTTTTGTTCGGATTTCACATCTTTTTTTAAAGTGCCAATGTTATTCAAATGAGTCTTATGAACGTGGACACATCCTTAAATTATTATTATAAATATATTTTTTATGAAGTATAATAATTTTAATCCTACATAGAAAAAACTGGCCCTTAATGACCAAAACAGATAATCCCATAGTTATGTCTGGCATTTAAAAACTTGGCGCCTAAAGTTTACTTATCCAGTTACTACTGTAAAATTTCTTGCGTCGCACTCTAGTGTGTAGAAATAGAAACTGTTAAAACTGAATTTTAGACTGGAGTTTCCGGTCTACCTATGAAATTACTGCACATCAGCATTTTTTATAGTCTATGAATGTCAGATTTTGCACCGAAAAAAGTTCTAAAACTAAAAATTTACGTTGCTATAGTTTGTGCTGCTTAAATTTATTAATTTAAAATAGAATTCATTAAAAAGTATGTAAAAAGTAAATGATTAACAGTTTATTAAGATTTAGTCTATTATTAAAAAATATAACTTTTAATATAATTATTATAATAAATATATAAAATTTTCTAACCCTAAAATCAGGCTTTGCTTACGGTATAGTACTCGGTAGGCTGGCGTTTGAACGGTTCTTGGCGCTAGACTTCTACCGAGTCTGTAGATTGCGTTGTATATAAAAAAATATTAAATATGCTACCGGTAAAACTAGTGAGGTAACAATTTTAATTAATCTTAATATTAAAATAGAGCGATGGATTGTAAAATGTTATAATGTAAAATAAAATCCTAAAAATTTCAATTGATTTTGTTTACAGTTAATGATGGAGCAGTTCATCAGAACAAAAAGATTCTATCGGACATCAGAAGTTGGAGCTTATATTTTGCCAAACTACGACTAGGTTCAATATGAGGACGATTTTAACATAAAAATAATGAAAAATTGGGCCTCACCGGACGAGTTAGTAGACGCCAGTTGGAACACTTTCCGAACGTGTAAGACGATATTGAGTTCTATATTAATTGTGAACTATAAACTATTACACGCATAATGACAGATTTTAAAAAACTATTTTGCCAAAAATTTCTATAAGTTAAATTGATTCTATATTTTTTATTCGTACGTTAAACCAATTAAATAATTTATAAAATTGGTTAATAATTATTCTTTTAATTTCGGCAATTAAAAATTATTCTATCAAGTGACTACTCAAACAAACAAGCATATATCTAAAAACATTTTCATTTTCAACCTTTCCACAATTCAAAAATATATTTCACATATAAAACTTCACTTGTAGCAAATATATGAGATTCAAAATTGGCAACTTAAAATTAGATCTTTTTAAAATTGATATTTACAATCGAAACTTGTTTGAAAAAAATGTATATCAAATGAAATTGCTAGAATATTATCTGAACATAAATTCAATATTAATTTCGAATTTATTATCTTTAAAGTAAGTTTCTTACGACGGACAAAACGTGGCGCCATGCGACGCCTAGCGATGATTTTTGGAACTACTCTTTTCTAACTATCTTTCACTTGTAAATTTAATTTTGATTAGAAATTTTTTTGCTTATCCAGTAAAAATTTATTGTTGTGATCTAAAGTAATTTATCATTTAACGCATTGATTGTATCCGTGTTTCACTCAGTCTCCTAGCACTTTTATTAGCTCAAAAGGCCCCTGCTGTGAGTAAAGGGTTTATAGTAATTTTTGAGTAATTAATCTATAATAACCGTATTTAAAACCGCGATTTAATTTATCGAAATTTATAGATACGAAACGATTTCAAAACGAGGCTCACAAGTGATAGTGTTTTCCATTATTTCGGTTATTCAAAAAACAGTTGCGAGACTTACATATTACATTTAATATTGAAACATTTTTCAAATTTTTGCTGATAAAATTTTCGTAGAAAACTGTCTGAATAAATGTAATAATAATTTTAAATAATAACAAAACAAGGGATTGAATTAAATTTTCACTTTTCTAGGTGAACGTCCAACGAAGAACGGAAATAAAATCATTACAGCATTATTATAAAATTACTATCATTTTCAGTAGATCAGAAAAGATATATCAATTTTCTACAGACATTTTTTTTACAATTATAAATTGTAACTTTTCATTTTTTTTAAATTTAATTCTTTATTGCTATCGATAGAAAAAAATTAATTTTTTAACTAAATGATTGCAATTAATTAATGAAGAGAAAAACAACCCAATTTTTCTGACGGAAAAAAATGCGAATAAATTTAGATAAATTAAATTGTGCTGTATATAAAAAAATATTATATATGCTACCGGTAAAACTAGTAAGGTAAAAATTTGAATTTATCGTAACACTAAAATAGAGATGAAATGTAAAATAAAATCTTAAAAATTTGAATTGATTTTGTTTACAGTTAATGATGGCGCAGTTCACTAGAATAAAAAGATTCTATGTAACATCGGACGGCGGAAGTTTTATGTCTACAAAATATAATTGGGATGGATATGAGGACAACTTTCAGATGAAAATCATAAAAAACTGGGCCTCATCGGACGTGTTGATCGACATAAGTTTAAACACTGCTTCTGAACAATTTAAACAATATTTTGTTCTATATTAATTATAATTATGATTGTTATTAAGTGTTTTATCTATTTAATGAAATGATCCATAAATTTTTTGGTAAAATACTTCAGTAGCTGTAAATTGTTACAGCTTCAATAAATCTTTACCACACAACTAAAAATGATCAGTTTTTACCATAAAAAAATTCATATAAAGAAAATAAAACGGAAAAATTAATTTAACATTGAATTATACTCACAAATCCGTAAATTATCAAACAATAAATTAACTATAATGACAGATTTTGAAAAACTATTTTGCTAAAAAAATCCCAGACGTTAAATTGATTCTATATTTTTTATTCGTACGTTAAACGAATTAAAGAATTTATAAAATTAGTTAATAATTATTCTTTTAATTTCGGCAATTGAAAAATATTTTATCAAGTGACTATTTCAACTAAAAGGGTAGACAGCTGAAAACATTGTCATCTTTAACCTTTACATGAATTAAAAAATATATTTCATATCTAAAACTTCACTTGTAGCGAATATATGATATTCAAAATTGGTTAATGAAAATTTGATCTTTTTCAAATCAATAATTACAATCTAAACTTGTTTCAAAAAATTGTATTTTAAATGAAATTATTAAGCTACAATCTAAACACAAATGCAATATTAATTTCGTATTTATTATCTTTAAAGTAAGTTTCTTACGACGGACAAAAAGTAGCGCCATGCGACGCCTAGCGGCGATTTTTGGAACTTCCCTTTTTCTAACTTTTTCTAATCTTTCACTTGTAAATTTGATTTTAATTAGAAATTTTTTTCAGTTAAAACAATTTATTGTGACTGAATATTTGCTCCTTGAAAAACAAATTTCACAATTGATAAAAATTTATGTAGTCAACAAGAAAATCATTACTATTTCGTAAAGTGATGGAAGTGATTACAACTTTTCAATGTTCTGAAAATAATAAAACTGGACACGAAAAATATTATTCAGTCATATTGCATTGATAATTAATATCGGTTGAACATGCATGAACAATAATCAGAGAATCACATTCAACTCTCCATTGCAATATTTTTGATGACCAAAATATTCCCAGAAATAACTAAATACAATGGCTGCTATAGGCAAATGATTTTAAGTAACTCAGGATTTAACGCATTGATTGTATCCATCTTCCACCTAGTTTCCTAGCTCTATTATTAGCTCAAGAGACCCCTGCTGCGAGTTAAGGGTTTATAGTAATTTTCGAGTAATTAATCTATATTAACCATACTTAAAACCGCGATTTAGTTAATCAAAATTTATAAATACGAAACGATTTAAAAACGAGGCTCATAACTGATAGTGGTTTCCTTTATCTAGGTATTTAAAAAACAGTTGCTAGACTTATATATTACAGTAAATATTAAAACATTTTTCAATTTTTTTACCGAGAAAATTTTCGTAGGAAACTCTTCAATTAAACTTAGCAATTATTTCAAATAATAACAAAACTTGGTATTGAATTAAATTTTCACTTTTCTTGGCGAACGTCCAAACGAGAAACATAAATATAATCATTACAGCATTATTATAAAATTACCAATACTTTCAGTAGATTTGAAAAGATATCAAAGTAAAAGATTTCAAGGATTTTTTAAAATTCTATTCTTAAAATACAATTTGACATTGCTACGATGCAATTTTTTCACTATTTTGAGAATTTAACACTTGCTGAAGAAAGTTTTCTTCAGCAGACAAAATTAAAAACCATGCGACGCCTAGCGGTGACTTTTAGAACTAATTTTTTGCTTTTTAGTTGACAATTAAGAGATTGAAACTAAAAATTTGGTCAATGATTATTGATTATTTATTAAACATTAATTCTATTTTCGTGACTTTGAATATTTTTTTAAGCTTCATTCAGCCGTCAGACACTAAAAAACTATAAGGATTTTCTATACATTATAGAATTTATCAGTTTCGAAGTAACTTTTCTAAAGGGAACAAAAAGCGGAACTGTACGACGCCTGGTGGAAATTTTGGAAGCTTAGAACCCGGGTCGAAAAATTTAAACTGATTTTAAGCTAAATGATCTGCATTTGAACTTATTAATCTGTATTTGAACTTTTAAAAACATTTTCATCTGTATTTGACCTACTATTCAAATTATTTTTGATCTGTTTTAAGTCTAAATAACTTTTTAGTAAAATAATTGAGCAGCTATGAATATTTTATGCTGTTTCTAATCTAATGAGACTAAAAAGTTTTAAAAGTTTCATCGGTTTTTAGTTTAGTTAATTTGTAAATGGACAATATGTATTGTTCTCAAATTCAATATGAAATCTTATTCTGTTTTTGATCTACAATTTTCACTCTAAATGTTCGAAAGCCAAAAGTCGATTAAGATGTTGACTTATAATTTTTTGGACTCAAAAGTATGTAACGTCCACGTTTTCAAAAATTATAAAAATAAATAAAATTATTTGTCCCCGGCTCGAAATTTGCTCGCCGGAGTCCAGGATCATAAACGGGGATTACATTATCAATAACAAAATAATAAACAAAACACTTTATTTTAAATAAATCAAAGAAAAAAAAGAAAACCTCTTTATTGGCCTGATCATATTAATAAACGATATAAACAATATAAACAAATTAAGCAATATAAACAAATTAAACAATATAAACAAATTAAACAATATAAACAAATTAAACAATATAAATAATATATTAGAACACTCTTTTCACACATACTCGCGGTTCAAAATCGCGAACTAACTGTCAAGAGCTGGTTCCCCGCTTCCCCAGGAGACTAGCCGTCACTCCTGGGCCTAAACCTCTACCCCGAGAGCGAATGGAGAGTGTCCTCTTCGCCCCCACCTACACGGCTTATGATCACCTACCGTACCTCAGCTGAAGGCTTCGGCACGGGGAGAAGCACTTTCATCCGGTCGGTTCATGATACTTACCTGGGCCTTGGTCAGACTCCAGGTAGAGTATCATCCTCTGGAATTACTTGGTGAAGAGTATCCGCCCGAGTAATTCTCCCGAGAAAGAACTGCTTCCTTTATCGAGCCAAATTTTGGCGTTTATCATTTTTCCCCCAACTCTCTTGTAACGAAACGGAAGCGTCGTTTTAGACACCTGTCCGGTGCCCTCGAACTAGCATTCAAAAATAATTATTTATTATTTTAATCGCAATTTCCTTCATTTTCTATCCATTCGTCTTGCCAAATTCTAAGTTTTTATTTTTGAAACTCAAATCTTTATTATTTTAATCGCAATTTCCTTCATTCTCTATCCATTCGTTTCGTCAAATTCACAATTCTTTATTATTTTAATCGCAATTTCCTTCATTATATATCCATTCGTTGATTTTTCATACTAAATTGTCCTCGGGACATAAAATTTTCGCTTACCTAATTTATTTCTTACAAAATAATAATCGTCAATTCTTTCATTTTATATCCATTCATCACTTTCCCATACTAAATCTTGTTCGGAACTTAGAATAATTTTCCCAGTCTTTTAATTTCTTTTACAATTAATTCGCTCGGCTTCGTTAATTTCTTAATTTAATGATACCTTCGGTAACAATAATAGAAAATTATTAACTAAATAAATACAATAATTAAATAATAATCGCTGCACTAATAACAATAATTGTTTCTATTAATTTTTAAGTAATTAACTAAAAATAAACTAAAATACTCAAATACAAAAAGTAAAATCTGGGTCATAAGTATCTCATTAAAAATTATAAGTCGCATTTATTTTAAAAAATAAATTAATTTATAATATATTCATCCGCTCTCTTGTTTTATGAACTGAACGTCGATTATAACCTTACATCTGTCATATTTATTTGTCATAGCTTAACATTTCATGGATTATAAAAGTTTTGTAACTGCGAATATTAGTTGCAGTGATAACTAATAAATTTGTATTAACATACGTATATAATAAAATAGCTCTTATCGTTTGATTATGGATCTAAATCTAGAGTTTTCTAATCATCGTTATTAAACACAATATGAATACATCGACAGTTAAACATTTTGACAATATGACAAGATTAATGTTAAATTTTATACTTTCACGCATCATTTAATGAGCGGTATTCACTATTTGGTAGTGCGAAGAATACTGCTTGGTATACATTGCACTACGAAATAGTGAATAATTACTATTTCAATTTCAGAGAATGAAAAGCTGTGCCCTGTAGAGGATTTTCGAGGACATGAATAAAATAATAATAAATAAATTAATAAGTATATTATTATTATTATTATTATTATTATTATTATTATTATTATTATTATTATTATTATTATTATGTTATTAAATGCTCAGGGGGGTTGTCCCCGGAGTCCGATTCTCCGAGGGCCCAGCCTGAGCTCCATCCATTACTGCTGGACCACTCCGCACAACAAGGCGGTTAGTGATCACAGCAGGCCAAAGTCATTTTCCTAAGTAGACGGAGGGAACCTAGTATGACAGCCTTCTGCATCCTGACCGCCAAGAATTCAGCTTTTGATGAGCAAGCTGGAACTCTGGCAAGTGAGGATACAAAAGACTGTTTCATCCCTCCGAGGACGCCAACAATCAGGACGACGAGCTTGACACGGTAACCTGGGTAAAGTTTGCCAATTTCAAACAGGAGATCCTGATATATCTGTCTTTTGTGCTCTTCTTTGGCTGAGATGTTGTATTCAGCCGGGGCCGAGAACTCAATGACATAAATGTCACGAGTAGCCTTGTCGAAGAGCACAATATCAGGTTTGTTGTGATCTATCCGCCGAGTTGTTGCAAACGGCATGTTCCAATAAATTTTGCAACTGTCATTCTCAACAACCTGGGGAATATCTCCTGGCAGATAAGGCAGCACCGGTGTCACGTCAATACCGTAGCGGTGACGAAGATAGTAGTACAGTACTCTCAAGGCAGCATTGTGACGCTGGATGTATGCACCTCTCGCCAGCACAGGACATGCTGACAAAATGTGCATAAGCGTCTCCGGATGTTGTTTACACGCCCTGCAGGTCGTGTCCGGGAGCTGCACCTGGAGCACCTTGCTACGGTACTCTAGAGTGTTAATGACACCATCTTGGCAAGCAAATATGAACCCTTCAGTCTCGGACATCAGGCCAGCTGACTTTAAGAAGGAAAACGTCAGCTGGGTGGACAAGCCATGATCACGCACGTGTTTGAAGAACACGCTGTGCATAGACTTGTCCATCAGTTTGCCTAGGAGTAGTTTTTCCTCGGCGTTCCTGATGGCGCTCTTGAATTCCTCCTTTCGGAGTTCCATAAGAGCGTTTATTTCTCCAAGACCAAGGGTTCTTGCCGCATATATTGCTGCCTTATATAAGAACGACCCCTTATGCGCATTCTCATGTTTATGAACAATTTGCATAAGAAAGTCATCCTCATCTGCAGTGAAATTGACAACTTCGTGTGTTAAACCCAGGACCAAACGATCGTGAAGCCGCTCCAAGCTCTGCAAACCTCTCCCTCCGATCGACCGGGAGAGGTATAATCTGGCGACTGATGAATTGGGGTGCATGCTCCGGTTCATGTTGATAGTCTTACGGGTTCTGATGTCGAGATCTCGCAGATCCTTTCGGGCCCATTTTAAGACACCGAAAGAGTATAGTAAGACTGGGACAGCGAGCGTGTTAGTAGCGGAGACTTTATTTTTGCCGGAAAGTTCGGAGGACCAAATTTTCCGGAGTCTCCTAACATACTCGCTACGGAGAGTTGCTTGGACTTCGGAGACCGCATGCATGCGGTGCTCTTCCATTCCTAGATACCTATACAACTCTCCGGCGTCTAATTGTCTTAAAACGCTCCCATCTACCAACTCGACATCATCACCCGTAACAGAGCACTTACCCCTCGCCAGATGTACGACCGCACACTTGTCCAACCCAAAAGACATTCCGGCATCCCGAGTGTACTCTGCTACGATGTTAAGGGCCGCCTGTAGATGATCTTCATCAGCACTATACAGCTTCAGGTCATCCATATAAAGCAGATGGGTAATCGAGTATTTTCGATCACCCGGAGGCCCCACAGAGTACCCACGAGTTTTACGGAGAGCAACAGATATAGGCAGCAGTGAGATGCAAAACAGCAGAGGGCTCAAGGAATCACCTTGGAAGACCCTTCGTTTGTACTCTACAACTCCGGTTATGTGCAATGCGTTTCCACTTCCAATGTGAAAACGCGTTCGCCAGAGCTGCATTGTACGCCGAATGCATTCCACTATTTCAGGATTGACCCCCAGGCATTTGAGGAGATATAAAATCAACTCATGAGAAGTTGAGTCAAATGCCTTGCGATAGTCGATCCAGGCCATTGACAGGTTGCGTTGATAGTAGATCGTATCTTGTGTGACACATCGATCAACTATCAAGTTCTCTTTGCAACCTGACAGGCCTCTTTTGCTGCCACGCTGTTCATATATCTGTTGCCATACAGGTTCTATCTCATGCAAAATACGGTTGTTTAAAATTTTTGTAAAAATTTTATAAACCGCATTCAAGCAGGTGATAGGCCTGTAATTCTTTGGGTCAGACAAGTCACCTTTTTTTGGTATCAGTACGGTTCGCCCTTCCACGAGCCAGTCTGGAATCGGTTCGTCAGCTCTAATGTACGATGTAAATATACGGGCCAGATGGAGGTGGGTAGAAGTAAACTTCTTCCACCAAAAGACATTTATGCCATCTGGTCCCGGGGCAGCCCAATTTTTGCTGCCATTTAGAGCTGAACGAACTTCATTCACACTGACTGCAGGGCTCTCTTCATCAGCATTCTGTCTACGGTGTTCCCGACAGAATGCTTCAAAGTCGTGCAGAGCTGGAGTATTGGCGTTCACGTTTGGTTGATCTCCATACAACTCAGTCCAAAAAGCTTTCACCCGCTCAGGTGTTGGATAATTATTATTATTATTATTATTATTATTATTATTATTATTCTCATTACTATTTAATTCGTAAAAGGTCTGTTTTTGATCTACAGGCGATCAAAAACCGACTAAAAATTATGTAGCGTTTTGGTCTGTTTTTGACCTTGATGCGATCAAAACCGGTTAAATGATTGTAACAAAAAAAGTCTGATTTTGGTCTTGAAACAATAGAAAACAATTTTATTATAACATTAAAAATGATCTGAAATTGGTCTGAATTGGGAATAGTATGGGCAAAAACAGATTAAATTCTTATATAAAATAGATACACATAATAAAATTAAATTGAATGAAAAATATTAAAAATTTTTATTAATCATAAAACAGACTAAATTTTTTGACCCGGGAATCATTCTGTTGCTCTTTTTTTCATTATTCATCATTTTTCAAGTTTTTGTGATACCAAAATTAAAAAAAAATTTTTTTCATATAAACCCGGGTCAAAAAATTTAGTCTGTTTTATGATTAATAAAAATTTTTAATATTTTTCATTCAATTTCATTTTATTACGTGTATCTATTTTATATGAGAATTTAATCTGTTTTTGCCCGTACTATTCCCAATTTAGACCAATTTCGGATCATTTTTAATGTTAAAATAAAATTGTTTTCTCTTGTTTCAAGACCAAAATCAGACTTTTTTTGTCACAATTATTTAACTGGTTTTAATCGCATCAAGGTCAAAAACAGACCAAAACGTTCCATAACTTTTAATCGGTTTTTGATCGCCTGTAGATCAAAAACAGACCTGTTACGAATTAGATAGTAATAATAATAATAATAAAAATAATAATAATAATAATATATTTATTTATTATTATTTTATTCATGTCCTCGAAGATCCTCTACAGGGCACAGCTTTTCATTCTCTGAAATTGAAATAGTGATTATTCACTATTTCGTAGTGTAAATGTATATTAAGCGGTATTCTTCGCACTAACAAATAGTGAATACCGCTCATTAAATAATGCGTGAAAGTGTAAAATTTAATATTAATCTTGTCATCTTGTCAAAATTTTAATCTTGTCGATGTATTCACATTGTGTTTAATAACGATAATTAGAAAACTCTAAATTTAGATTCAATCAAACGATGAGAACTATTTTATATACGTAAGCTAATACAAATTTATAAGATATCACTGCAACTAATATTCGCAGTTACAAAACTTTTATAATCCATGAAATGTTAAGCTATGACAAATAAATATGACAGATGTAAGGTTATAATCGACGTTCAGTTCATAAAACAAGAGAGCGCATGAATATATTATAAATTAATTTATTTTTTCAAATCAATGCGACTTATAATTTTTAATGAGATACTTTTGAGTCAAAAAAATTATGTTGCTATCTTAGTCGACTTTTGGCCTTCAAACATTTAAAGAAAAAATTGTAGATCAAAAACAGAATAAGATTTCATATTGAATTTGAGAACAATACATATTGTCCATTTACAAATTAACTAGACTAAAAACCGATCAAACTTTTAAAACTTTTTAGTCTCGTCAGATTAAAATCAGCATAAAATATTCATAGCTGCTCAATTATTTTACTAAAAGGTTATTTAGACTTAAAACAGATCAAAAATAATTTTAATAGTAGATCAAATACAGATAGAAATGTTCTTAAAAGTTCAAATACAGATTAATAAGTTCAAATGCAGATCATTTACCTTAAAATCAGTTTAAATTTTTCGACCCGGGAATTTAAATTACACATTAAATAAAATAAAAATAACACAATTGTTATAAGTTATATTGCTGAACATTATAGAAATAAAATTTAAGAATGATTTTCTTAAATTTTTTAAAAAAAGCAATCGTAACAATTGAAAATATAATTTTAATATATTTTAACTGTTAAACTTTATAATAAGTCAATTACGATGTTTTTTATTTTTATTATTACTCGGCTAAGAAATAATCCAAAAATATAGAATAAAAATACAGTGCTATTATAAGAACAGAGGAAACTAATTTTTTTGGAAGTTTTTTTCAAGAAATATTCAAATTTTGAATTCACTGAGATTATCGAGCACAAAGTTAAAGGAAAATCGGGATCGCGATTTTCATTAACATGTTACGGATAACGATAATAATTAAAAGAAACTTTTAAATGAACATTTCACTTAAAAACGTTGTAAAAATTAATATCCAGAGTTACGCAACTGTCATGAATGTTTAAATCACGCGATTTTTGTATTTCTTTCAATACAATTCGTTCTTTGCTCAATTGAAATATTTATATGCTCATTTATAATATAGAAACAAATTATAGATAATAAATTTACTCAATTCGCCCTGGCACAAATGATCAATTTATGATAAATAATTAACATACTTATCAATTACCGAAATGAAAAAGTGAAAATTACATTTCTTAAAAATTCATTGATAAGCCGATATTACTCACAGAAATTGAAATAGTGCGGCAGCTCAGAAGGATGGTGAACAATTTTTTTACTTTGATACTAGGGTCATACAAAAATACTATAGTCAGATGAACCATAAAAAATAATTTTAACCTCATTGAAATCAACAATACCTAATTTTGATGTATTAATATAACGAATTAATTATCTTTGCATCAAATTTCTACCTTAAATTAACTAATTCTAAGTAAGAAAAATTTCTTTTTTATAAGTTTGAATTAAAATGTCCAATTTCACAAAATAGAATGATAACTTAATTTCGTTTGTCACGATGGAATCACTTACAATTCCATAATAAATTGAAAATATGTCAAAAAGAAGTCTTCATAAAAAATTTTTTTTAAGAAAAATTGTCAAAATGAATCGGGCAATATTCAATAATAATTACTAATTATTTTTCAGACTTAATAATTCTGAAGTAAGTCTTCTATAGCGAACAGAAAGCGGAACCATGCTCCACCTAGTGGTGACTTCGGAACTACTTTGTTGCTTTCACTCTCAACTTTCTTCTAACTCTTTTTACTCACTTGTGAATACAATTCAATAATTGTAATTGTATTTTGTGTAGAAAAGTTTTCCGAAATTTCTGATTTTTTAATCATTTTTAAAATAATCTTAAATCTTTATTTTCAGAGTTTATTATATCTTAAAAAATAAAAGTTCCTGTACACAATTATCTTCTATATTTTATAAACTTTCAGCTTTAAAAACTCAAATTAAGAAAAAAATATTTTTTTACTGCAAAAATGGTTAAACCAATAACTTTCCGATTTCTGAAAATCTTCAATTTTTTTAGCGGGAAGTTAAAAAGTATCCGTCTAACTTTATATAAGAATTCATTGAAAAACTGATCAAAATATATGTCTAGTGGCAAATAAAGTTGCGAGGAAGATTTCTGTAACAGGTCAGAAAACTGTCAAAAAAATTCAAATCCAAAAAATGTATCATATTAAATGCTACCTTGAAATTAGTGAAATTAAAGGACCAGACAGCGAGTGATGGAATCTGGGAGACCAATAATTACTTACATTAAAAATTTCAAGAAATATCCAGATGTTAAAAAACGTATTTAATGGAAATTACTTAAAACAACAAGAAGTTATGATATGAACTAAAAATAACTTCATAATTTTTATAATATGTCGAAATGATGGTATTGAAGTTAAAATTATTTTAAATATTCAAACATAATTAAGTAAAACATCCTTGGTGACTGCAATCAAAAAATTCCAAAAATTTTGTCATTAAAATATTTTCCCCTTGCTAAAAAATATCATCGAAAGCAAAAGACCGTGATTAAACTTTTCAAATGAATTTAACACATTACTGGATTAAAATGTTTTTAATCACTGAGAAAACGTTTTTATGAAAAATTTTTACGAAAATATTAAGCGCAAAAATTACTGAAATTGTAGTGTCAAAGGAATCGGTGCAGATAAAATCCAGATTCCAGACGAAAATCTAGAAGTCGAATTCTCCTCGACATTCTCACTAAAATCATCAACAGACAAAAGCGAATTTTTATTAATAATGACAAATTATATTTTAAATCCTATCGGTCGATTAAAAACTTTTTTAATTTCATTTTCTATGTAGAGCGTGTTTTTTTATTTCACCAAAAAATCAAAGTGTTCAAAAATTTTTAATGTGATTTCTAATTTAAGATATAATTCGCTATTTAAATGAATCTGCTTTAAATCTGTAGAAAATGGTGTGTTCCTTACTACTGATGCGAAGATTTCACTGTAGTCGATACTAATCTAACTTTATACCTTTTCAGTAAATGGAGTATTTTTTAATTTTATAAACCTATTTACAACCAAATAAATTGATTGTATTTTATTTTGGATTTAAGACTTCTGAATTAAGTTTCCGAAGAGGAACAGAAAGTGGAACCGTGCGCTGCCTAGCGGTGAGTTAGAAACTACTTTTTCACTTTTTCTTATTACAGTTTTTCTCCCACTCTTTCTTCGCTTTAATTAAAACCAAAATAGAAATGAAATGTATGTGAAACCAATTTATTCGTGTTGTGATTGGTCGAAAATAAATATTCTTATTCTGATTGGTTGAAAGTGAATATAATATACATAAACGACACATAAATATATCATGACAATAAATATGAGGCACGCGCTTGCGCGCGCAAATTAAATTCTAGTTCATTCAATAATACCAATTTAATTCTCAGAGAAATAAAATTATCACGAAATAAAAATTTGAAAGTTCAAAAATTAAAGGTTTTCTAAAAAAGCACAAATTCACTCTTGAAGAGATTAATCTTTAACCGAAGTAATTTTTTATACTGACTTTATATGAATATTAAGTGTAATAAAGATATTAGATTTCACATTACATGAATTTTTTTTTATTTTAACAATAAAAACATACAAATGTTACATTACTCATCAATTGTTGTATCAAATGTATCGAATGAATTTAAACAGAAATTACGATTATAATTTTTTATCTAATTCAAAAACTGTCAACAGAAAAAAATGTATGATCTTAACATTAACTCTGAATAAATTTTTCAATTGCAAGACTTAATTTTATCTAAAAGTCACTTATGAGAGCTTACAATTGAAACAATAAGAAATGAATTGTAAGGGAAGAATTTATTTTTGATCAAAATTTTGTAGTTAAAATTGACGATAAGTAATACTAGATTTCAAATAATTTTAGAATTTAACACGTCTGATGTAAAATTTCTACTTGGAACTAAAAGCGAAACCATGCGACGCCTGGCGGCGACTCCAAAACTATATTTTTATTTTTTTCAATATTTCTACTAAAAAGCGCATTTAATTTTCCATATTTGTCTATTTTCTACAGACGTTTTTTATACAATTATAAATTGTTACTTTTTATTATTTTTTTTTATAACTTAACACCCTATTGCTATCAATAAACAAAAAAAATTAATTTTTTATCTAATTAATTGTATTAAAAAAAAATTCAACTTTTTTAATGGAAAAAGAATTTATAGAAATTGAATTGCGCTCTATAAAAAAAAAAATATCTTTTATGTTACCGATAATACTACTGGGATAATAGATTTAATTGATTAATATAAATGTTAATTTCGACTATGATCTTTATTAAGTGTTCTATCTATGTAATGTAATAATATACAAATTTTTTGATAAAATACCTCAGTTATTGTAAACTTCAAAAATTATTGATTGCATCAATAAATATTCATCATAAAATTAAAGATGATCAGTTGTAACTATGAAAAAATTAATATAAAGAAAGTAAGATTTAAATTTAATTCATTATTAAATTATACTGTAAGTACATGATTTAATTAGAGTGAGACCAAAATTTCAAAGGTAATTCTTTAAAATTAACTTGAAGCCGTTATTTTTGTAAATTTTTCAGCATACACTAAAATGCTTAATTTACAAATTTATCGCAAGATATAAACAACAATGAAATTGATGAAGAAAAATTAATGGAAATAATGAAAATTAAAATAGTTTTCGCATAAGAATTTTAGTTATTATCAATTCAAAGAAAGTACGAAATGAATGAAAGTACGAAGTTCAACATACAACAAACTCTGAAAAATAATCCTCAGAATAAAAGATACCGATACATGAAGGTTAAATTGATTTTTAATTTCTATACTATTAAATGAAAGTAACAAATTTTGAAAGTAACTGAATTATTATTCATTTAACTTCGACGAATACATAATATTTGATCAAGAGACTATTTTAAATAACACAACAGAAAGCTAAAAATATTGTTATTTTTATTTTAACCTTTTCATGAATTTCGAAATATATTTCATATATAAAACTTCACTTGTAGAAAATATATGAGACTCCAAAATTTGTACAACTAATTTTGATTTATTAAATTTAATAATATCAATCAAAATAGTTTGAAAAAATTATATATTGAATGAAACTACCAAGATACAATATGAACATAAATGCTATACCATTTTTAGAATTTACTACTTTGAAAGTAAGTTTCTTATGACAGACAAAAAGTAATGCCATGCGACGCCTAACGGTGATTTTCGGAAATAATCTTTTTCTAAATATATTTAACTCGTAAATTTAATTTTAATCAGAAATTTTTTTGCTTATCCAGTAAATGTATGATGTATTAATATAAGGAATTGATATGATAGTGACATTAGCTGACAACTGTCAAATTGTAGAATTTTTTTATTAATTCAATTTTTGTAAGTAAAATTTTTTTTTTTCATTTCACATTAAAAAATTTTTAAAAACTATTGGTGTAATTTTTTTTCTAAGTTTTTGTTATGATTTATTTAGTAAGAAAAAACTTTATAAAAATTTATAGATTCCGACTAGCTAAAATTTCATGGAATTGATTAATCTTTGCATCAAATGTCTGCGTTGACTAAAACACTTTCCAAGTTAGAAAAATTTCTCTATTCTCAATTTATTGAGAATTTATCAAAAAGAAGTATTCATCAAAAATTATTTCTAAAAAAAAATTTCCAAACTGGATCGGGCAATATTCAATAATAATTACTAATTAATTTTTCGGACTTAATACTTCTGAGATAAGTCTTCAATAGCGAACGGAAAGCGAAACCATGCGACGCCTAGTGGTGACTTCGGAAATACTTTGTCACTTTCACTCTAAACTTTCTCCCCACTCTTTTTATTCACTCTTGAATACAATTCAATAACTCTAATTGTATTTTGTGTAGAAAAGTTTTCCGAAATTTCTGATTTTTTATTTATTTAAAAAAAAATCTTAAATCATTATTTTCAGAGTTTATTATGGGGCATTCCATAGTGACTGATGGGACATTTGACTCGGGGATTCCATCAATCTAAATTATTTAGGATAATTAAGAAAAAATAATTAAAAAACACAAAAAAAGGATTTAGCATGCTGACAACACGATCTTGATAAACTTAGGTGTTAATTCATAACGAACATCAAAAAATTTGTTCTTGAAACGATAAAAATTAATATGTTAGTTAATAACAAACATAAAATGATTTTGTTCTTAAAACTATTAAAACAACATTTGACGCGGATACAAGTTAGTCCAGCTGAAAATTTTCTAAGAGAGAAAAATCGATTTTCTTATTGATTAAAAAAAATTTTCTTCACAAATTAGTAAAATGTAAACTTTTAATAATAAATTAGGACTAAATTAGAATGAAAGAGAAATTTTTAAATTTTAGTCATTTTCCCATTTCGCATGAAATGCCCCTCATATCTTAAAAAAAAACGCCATTCGGCCATACCCGACATGGATAGGTAGATTTCTTGTTTGAATATTGAAAAAAACACATTATTAAAAGGCAATAATGTCCTAAAATTTATTTTTTAATATATTTTTGCAAATAGTTATATGAGACCGGCTGCAGCAAATAGATATTCAAAGACATCTACCTAAAAAATAGGATTTGTAACAGATAAAAGTCATTTGATGATAAAAGCTAAAAATTAATTTATTTTTGATTTTTTTTTAACTTTCCAAACTCCGAAATAAATTGAAAAAAGTATCAAAAGGTGACGAATAATAGCTCAAATTGAAGAAAATTATGTGAATTTTAACATAAATTTATTAAATTAAAGCTATCTTTTACGGCTTAAAAATTATTAAAAATATATGAATTTTAACGAAAATTTGATAGATTTAAGCTATCTTTTACGGCTTAAAAATTATGTGAAGAAAAAGGGCCGAAACACAATCATTGAAAAATTTTTTCAAATTTTCAAAGTCACAGAATTAATTAAAAAAATCATCAAAACTAGACAAATGATAGTTTAAATTGAAGGTAATAAACTGAAGTTTAAGATAAATTTGATAGATTTTATCTTTTTTTTACACCTGGAAAATTATTTTCACAAAATATACAAAATTCAAAATTTTTTGAAAATGAAAAAAATTTTCAAACACCCACAACTCGAAAACTAACCAGCCGATTTTGCTCATCTTCAAACTTGATTTTGGTATTGATCCATAGAATAAGTCCACAAAATTTCATAAAGATCGGTTGAGAACTGTGGGCGCAATCCTGCTGACATGGCGCGTTATATCACATATATATATATATATATATATATATATATATATATATATATATATATATATATACATACATAAATACATATATAAACTTTTGAGCCAATGCTATTTTTCGACATTACTCGATGAAATAAAACATATTATGACAAAATTTTATTAAAATTAAGACATGAGACCGGCTACAATAGTTAGATTTCTAAAGAAATCTACCTAAAAATAAACGTTACTGCACACAATTCTCTTCTGTATTCCATAAACTTTCAGCTTTCAATACTCAAATTAAGAAAAAAATATTTTTTTACTGCAAAAATCTCGATTGATCACTGGACTGAAAAAAAAATGATATCTATCAATTATAGTACTCAATTATTCTTTTTATTCTGAATAATTCATCTTGGAGCCAATGACCAATGGAAAATTTAAATTTGCACATCATCTTATTCTTAGTTTTTCAAGCTTTCAACTCATCAATTCAAATTTATAAAAAAAAAAATTTTTTTACCCCAAGAATCTCGATCGACGACTCTACAAAGAAACGTCAATTACTTGGATATTAATCAACGATTAATTAAAAATTTGTCAGTCAATTGGAAAAATATTCTGAGAAAGGATAACTTTACAGATATTATGCGCAAGGATAGTTAAATTTCACGATCAGCTTTTGGCTAAAAAATAATCATAAAATTGATGTGTATAATTTGATACTTGTAAAATTAATTTTTTTTAAATATTTGAATCCACAATAGAAATATATTCGTCTCTTTAATGGCAACGACTTAAACAATTCAACATATACTAAATTATTGCAAAGAAAAATTTCAGCGAAGAATTACAACTATTTAAATAATTTAATTAAATTTGGAATTGATTTCAAAGCTAACTCTCAAAATTAAATAAAATTTTACAATTTCAACTCGTGCTTATTAAAATTTTAATTATCGTGCTGGAATTATGGATAGCGAATTTTGTAACCCAAAACCTGAAATTATTCAAAAAAATTATCTAAAGTATTATTTTATCTATTATCAACTGTGAATATCTGATCACAAGTAAATGCAAGATAATTTTTTCAATATTTCAAATGTCTAGGGTATAAAATTTCTACTAAAACCGAAACTTCAAATTTAAACTAAAAGACTTCAAAAATCTCTAAATATTTCGATCGAATTTTTTTTTTCCGTTAATCAGATCAAACTACTAAAGGTTAAAAAATCATTTGACTGAAATCTTAGATATTGAATGAATAAGACCAGTTGATTCTAGATTTCAATTGCTAAATTAGATTGACCATCAATGGACAATTTAACTTTCCGAATTATATTCACACTATATCTATCAAAATTAAGTCATTATTACATACATTTGCTGCAAAATGTTAAGAATAAATGCCCTATCCAGCTCATATCAAATATATTATGAGTCTAAGGCCAGGAATTTGGTTTTGTTAAAAGATAAAGAAAAAAGATAGGCGGGGCCAAGTTCTCTGATTGGTTAAAAAAAATGAATTTGTTTTGTTTCACGCAAGCACCTGAAGCCAGTAGCATGGTAAAAAATAAAAATCAGATTGCTGAACCAAGATAAAAATATTGAAAAAAAAATGCATATGAGCTTAAAGGTTGTGTTAAATCATTCCAGATATTGCGCTGACGATCTCGCCAGTTTTCATGCTAATAATGACGCTAAATTCAGCAAACTCTCGACAATGTTGTGGTGGCATGTTTTTAGGAGAGGAGAAAAAAAAAATATTTTGAAATTGCACACGCACCCGACGCAGACAAACACGTTGGTAATTTTCTGAGATATTGTACTGAGGGTCTTGCTGGATAGCACGCGGACAATTTTGCTGAATATCACGCTTATGATCTTGCTGGTCATCTCGCTACATATCTTGCTGGATATCACGCTGACGGTCTCGCTCGATATCGCGCTGACGGTCTCACTGGATATCGCGCTGACGGTCTCACTGAATATCGCGCAGGATATCTTGCTGGATATCGCGCTGACGATCACGCTGGTTATCACAGTGACGGTCTCGCTGGATATCGCGCTGCCGGTCTCGCTGGATACCTTTCTTGATATCTCGCTGGATATTGTGCTGACGGTCTCACTGGATATCTTGATATCGCGCTGACGGTCTCGCTGGATATCGCGCTGACAATCTGGCTGAATATCGTGCTGAGTGTCTCGCTGGATATCGTGCTGGCGGTCTTGATGGATATCTTGCTTGATATCGTACTGACGGTCTCACTGGATATCGTGCTGACAGTCTCCCTGAATATATTGCTTGATATCACGCTGATGGTCTCACTGGATATCGCGCTGAATTATTTTCTATGTAGCACAATATCTAGCAACTCTTTTAGCATAATTACTAGCAAGATATACAGTAATATGTAGAGGAAAATTCCTGACCCATCAACGTTGCGAAAAACGTACACCGATTTAGTGTACGAAAAAAATTTACAGCAAGTTCGGGAAGAAATAGGCGAGCATCCAATTTATTTATCTGTGGATGAGACTAATGATCGATTAGGTAGATTAATAACTCATGCGATTGTTGCGCCACTGATTGCTGATACTCCAGGCACTCCGCGAATTATTCATTGTGCTGAGATTCCTCAGGCTAACGCTCTAAATATTGCTGAATTCATGGAAGCTGCTTTGACGAAGCTTTGGCCTCGTGGGATCATGAGGGAAAAAGTTTTGTTATTTGTTTCAGACGCAGCACCATATATGATGGCCGCAGGGCGGCTACTTAAAGCTAATTACAACTACGTGAAGCTTATTCACGTATCATGTCTGGCTCATGGATTACACCGGGTTGCTAAAGAGATTCGTGGGACCTATGGACTAGCTAACAGTGTCATTGCTGAAACGAAAGCTGTTTTCAACAAGTCGCCAAGGAGGAAACGTTTATTTTGTCAACTTGCTCCAGGAATTCCTTTACCTCCTAAACCTATCGTTACCAGGTGGGGAGAGTGGTTAAAAGCAGCATCTTATTACAGCGAACACTTCGAAGAAGTCCAAGCGGTAGTTGAACAACTTGAGCCGGATGCAGCTGTTGTAGAGCACGCTCAAGAATTGTGGGAAACTCTTAACCTCCATCGTGAATTCGAATTCATTCATGAACATTATTCTTTCATTACTGAAGCAATTACGCGATTGGAAGGACGAGGAATGTCGCTTCGCAACTCTGCTCATATCTTCACCGAAATTGCTGCAGCTATTCATCGAGACCCAGTTATTTCTGCAAACATTAAACAAAAAATTCAAAACGTTTTCCTTAACAACACTGTATTTTCGATTGACTTATTAAATATTTGTCGAAGTTTACAAGGAGAGCCCAATCAAAATTTTCCAAATGGGTGGAACAACGCCGACATCCAGTGTATAAGATACGCACCAACGACATCTTGTGAACTCGAAAGATCTTTTTCCAGTTTCAAGAATATCTTGCGTTCAAATCGTCAGTCTTTAACGAATGAAAATTTAGAAAAGTTTGTAGTTATCTACTTCAACCAGTTAGAATTTGTTGAAAAACCAGTGTAGTATCCTCCATCCCATGATTTGAATGATTGTCTTTGTATTTTCTCCGGAAACAATGGTATTGGATCGATAGTTTCATAAAATTATCGAATTACTACATGAAAATTTGGTACAATATCAGAATATTTGTAGAATAAACTAATTTTTGTTTCAGATAAAGTTTATTGCGCCAAATAATGGCCCTCAAGAAATCATAAAATTGCTGTGTCATCCTACCATGAGCTTCGTTTCATAATCTTTCTTGTCCAACAACTTCTTAAGTAGAGTTACATGATGGCATACTAGCTATATTTTACCATTTATTTTGTTCTGGAGCTGTTCGTGATACTCTTATATTGCTAGTCGTGCTAATTCCAATGCCAAAGAATTTTCCTACGATCTTTATTTTAATAAAAAAGTTTTAGAATCAAATCCTAACCTTGTTTTTACCATTTAATTAAACGTTGCTTAAACCTATTAACTGTAATTTTAATCATCTAATCGTCTCAGAGATATTTTTCAGGTGGTTTTTATCGATAAGTATACATCTCAAGTTGTTAGGAAGTATATGTACAACGTTATAGAACAGTTACAGAAGCAGTATTACACACTGGATAGATGATGAAGTTGAAGTTACTAATTAGCTGTCCACGGAAGAATGAAATGGAGTTGATTCAAAATCGAATGCATGTGAATTGATGTTTTCTCAGGTTAAACTGTAGGGACGTTTCCTAAATATTGTTCCTAATTTCATCAAGGTATGTCTGCTGTTTCAGACTCTACAGCCGATTTCAATATGCACTCTGATATATTTTTTGATTTAACTTTTATTATCCTTAATAATTACTGGCAGATTAGTTTAGTCGATTCATACTGCCATTGCTAGTTTTGATTCTTTGTGCGCTAGTTCATAATGGAAAATTCCGTTAAGAACTGAAACCCATGTGGCTCTTACTTCTCCTTGTTTCCGTCATTACCGAAGTTTCAGTTAGTACTCATAGACCATCAATGAGTCGTTGTACGAGTTCATCAAGGCACGGACTGATGATAACGAGTCGGTGCAGATTATTGCTTTTTATTTTTTTTAAGGGTGTCCGAAGTTAAAAAGACTAAGGTTATGTTGCAGGAGTACACTCATGTTTCTGTAGGAAGTCTATATTTTATGACGGTCATGTTAAACCATACTGATAATTCGTGTAGATTGAGATCGTTAGCGCGATATCAAGCAAGATATCCAGCCAGATTGTCAGCGCGATATCCAGCGAGACCGTCAGCGTGATATCAAGCAAGATATCCAGTGAGACCGTCAGCACGATATCCAGTGAGACAGTCAGAGCGATATCAAGCGCGATATCAAGCAAGATATCCAGCCAGATTGTCAGCGCGATATCAAGCAAGATATCCAGTGAGACCGTCAGCACGATATCCAGTGAGACCGTCAGCGCGATATCAAGTAAGATATCCATCAAGACCACCAGCACGATATCCAGCGAGACACAGCACGATATCCAACCAGATTGTCAGCGCGATATCCAGCGAGACCGTCAGCGCGATATCAAGATATCCAATGAGACCGTCAGCACGATATCCAGCGAGATCGCCAGCACGATATCAAGAAAGGTATCCAGCCAGATTGTCAGCGCGATATCAAGCGAGATATCCAGCGAGACCGTCACTGTGATAACCAGCATGATCGTCAGCGCGATACCCAGCAAGATATCCTGCGCGATATCCAGTGAGACCGTCAGCGCAATATCCAGTGAGACCGTCAGCGCGATATCGAGCGAGACCGTCAACGTGATATCCAGCAAGATATGTAGCGAGATGACCAGCAAGATCATAAGCGCGATATTCAGCAAAATTGTCCGCGTGCTATCCAGCAAGACCCTCAATACAATATCTCAGAAAATTACCAACGTGTTTGTCTGCGTCGGGTGCGTGTGCAATTTCAAAATATTTTTTTTTTCCACTCTCCTAAAAACATGCTACCACAACATTGTCGAGAGTTTGCTGAATTTAGCGTCATTATTAGCATGACAACTGGCGAGATCGTCAGCGCAATATCTGGAATGATTTAACACAACCTTTAAGCTCATATGCATTTTTTTTGAAATATTTTTATCTTGGTTTAGCAATCCGATTTTTATTTTTTACCATGCTACTGGCTTCAGGTGCTTGCGAGAAACATAACAAATTCATTTTTTTTAACCAATTAGAGAACTTGGCCCCGCCTATCTTTTTTCTTTGTCTTTTAACAAAACCAAATTCCTGGCCCTAATTATGACGAAAAGTTAATCATTGTGACAAGTTAATAAATATATTTTTTTAACAATAACTAATCTTTTTTTTTATAGAAGAGAATTTATTTTAATTGAATTTTACTAAGCTCGATTTAACATAACTTCAATGCTAATTATTCATTTTTTTTTAACACTTAATACTTCTGAAGTAAGTTTCCTCAAAGGGACGAAAAATGAAACCATGCGACGCCTAGCGGTGACTCCGGAACTATTTTTTTATTTTTTTCACTATTTCTACTTAAAAGCGCATTTGATTTCAAATATTTGTCTATTTTATATAGACTTTTTTTAATACAATTGTAAATTTATTTTATTTTTTTTTTATAATTTAATTCTCTATTGCTTTCGATAAAGAAAAATTAATTTTTTTATCTAAATAATTGCAATTAATAAATAAAAAACATTAAACTCTTTTTTAACGGAGAAAGCATTCGAGAATTGAAAGAAATTAAATAGCGCTGTATTTAAAAAAAAAATATCATATATATTACACGCAAAAATAATGAGGTAATTATTTTAATTAATTCTATATTAATATCGATTATGATCTTTATGAAAAACATTCAACTCTTTTTTGACAGATTAGTAACCTTAGTAAGGTAATAATTTTAATTAATTCTATATTAATTTCGATTATGATCTTTATAAAGTTTTTCATCTATTCAATAAAGTGATATTCAAATTTTTTGGTTAAATCTTTGAGTAATTCTTCTCTTGAATATGTCATCACTATTCAAATTTCTACGTATATTGTAAAATAAAATCTTAAACATTTTAATTGATTTTTTTTACAGTTAATAATGGCGCAGCTGACTCAAACAAAAAGATTCTATCTAACATTGGACGTTGGAGTTAATATTTTGGCTAAATACCACTGGGATGAATATGAGGACGATTTACAAAAAATAATCGCAACACATAAATAACAATGAAAGAAATAAAAGTAGATACTGAATGATAAAAACAAATATCCCTCATTTCAAAATTTTGATTACTATCAATTCAAACAAAGCACAAAACTAATAAATTCACTATTATGACAGATTTTTAAAAGTATTTTGCCAAAAAAATACTCGATGTTAAATTGATTTTATATTTTTTATTTGTTTATTAAACGAATTAAACAATTTATCAAATTGATTTATAATTATTCTTTTAATTTCAGCAATCGAAAAATATTTTATTAAGTGACTATTTTAAATAACAGACAATACAGCTGATAACTATGTCATTTTTTACCTTTCCATGAATTCAAAAATATATTTTGCATCTAAAACTTAACTTGTAGCATTGAATTTAAAGTTGATCTTTTGCAAATTAATAATTATAATCTAAAGCAGTTTGAAAAAATTATAGACTAAATGAAATTAGCAAGATACAATTTGAATGTAAATGTAATACTAATTTCGAATTTATTATCTTTAAAGTAAGTTTTTTATAGCGGACATAAGGTGGCGCCATGCGACACCTAGCGGTCGTTTTTGGAACTACTTTTTTTCTAACTATCTTTCACTTGTAAATTTAATTCTAATCAGAAATTTTTTTGCTTATCCAGTAAAAACAATTTATTGTTGTGACTAAATATTTGATCCTTAAAAAAAAATTTCACAATTTTTTTACCAAAATCACCAATTTAATTGGTAAAATAATTTCGCTTGTTACGATGGAACTACTTACAATTTCATAATAAATTGAGAATTTATCAAAGAGAAGGATTTATAAAAAATTGTTTTTAAGCAAAATTGTCAAACTGGATCGGACAATATCCAATATTCAATAATAATTACTAATTATTTCTCGGACTTAATACTTCTAAAGTAAGTCTTCTATAGCGAACAGAAAGCAGAACCATGCGACGCCTAGTGGTGATTTCGCAACTACTTTATTGCTTTCACTCTCAACTTTCTTCTAATTCTTTTTACTCATTCGTGAATACAATTCAATAATTCTAATTGTACTTTGTGTAGAAAAGTTTTCCGAAATTTCTAATTTTTTAAAAAAATTTTAAGTCTTTATTTTCAGAGTTTATTATGTCTAAAAAATAAAAGTTACTGTACATAATTGCATGCCTTAAGCGCGAAGCGCGCAGGCATGCTCTACTCTCGCCAAAAAATCGTAATTTCGATTAAAACGTGATTTTCATAATTTAAACGAAAAAAATTATGGATAAAAAGCATATTGAAATAAATAATAGTAACTACAGAACACGTTAAAAAAATTTTCTTATCGATTAAATAAGATTTCTCAGAAAAAACTCGTTTTTCTGATGAATTAAATGAATAAGAGCGTGGCATTCACGGGAGCTACGGGCTTGATAACACTACAACTTTGTCAAAAATCACTTTCACGATTTAATTTTTTTTTGTTTTATTCCTGAGGAAGTTTATCAAAACCCTTGTAAAAATTGCGTGTCAAAATAATTCCGTTTCGATACAGTTAATTTTTTTCGATTGTCAGTTCGGTGACTTTTTCTGCGATTTCGGCAGCCATATAAATTATTTTTCATAAACAGAATTGGAATAACTATAAACAAGCAGAAACTATACATACATGATGGTATAATTACTAACTGTTTTATCATCTGTTAAAATTTTTCTTTAGCTCGACCTACATAGGGGATAATAGATAGATAGATAGATGGATATATTTATTTATGCCAAAGCCTTAACTGGCCAGATGGCAAATACTACTCGCGGGAAAATTCAAATTAAAAACGAATAATTTTTGTTATGATTTAAATAATTTATGTATGACATGAGCGCTTGAGGCATGCTCATTTGGATTTTCCAAACTTTTGTGTTTTTTATCTTCTGTATTCTATCAACTTTTAGCTTTAAACACTCAAATTAAGAAAAAAATATTTTTTTACTGCAAAAATTTCTATTGATCACTGGACTAAAAAAATAAATGATGTCCATCAATTATCGTACTCAATTATTCTTTTTATTCTGAATAATTCATCTTGGAGCAATGGAAAATTTATATTTGCACATAATCTAATTCTTAATTCTTCATGCTTTCAACTCATCAATTCAAATTTATAAAAAAAAATTTTTTTCATCCTAAGAATCTCGAACGATAACTCTACAAAAAAAAACGTCAATTACTTGGATGTTAATCAACGATAAATTAAAAATTCGTCAGTCAATTGGAAAAATATTCTGAGAAAGGATAACTTTACAGATATTATGCGCAAGGATAGTTAAATTTCACGATCAGCTTTTGGCTAAAAAATAATCATAAAATTGATGTGTATAATTTAATACTTGTAGAATGAATTTTTTTTAATTATTTAAATCTGCAATACAAATATTTTCGTGTCTTCAATGGCAACGACTTAGTCATTTAACGTATACTGAATGATTGCCTTGAAAAATACAACGATGAATTAAAACTTTTTAACTAATTTAATTAAATTTGGAATTGATTTCAAAGCCAATTATGGATTATGAATTTCATAGCGAAGGACCAGAAATTTTTTAGAAAAATGGTACAAAGCATTGCTCTTTTAAACATCACCTGTAAATATTTAAAGAAAAAATAACTGCAAATAAATTTTTTCGATATTTAAAATGTCTAGGGTATAAAATTTCCACTAAAACCGAAACTTCAAATTTAAACAAAAAGACTTTTCAAAAACCCTTAAAAGTTTCGATAGAATTTTTGTTTTCGTTAATCAAATCAGACCACTGAAAATTAAAAAATCAATTAACTGAAATCTTAGATATTAAATGAATAGGACCGTTTAATTCTCAATTTCAATAAATAAATCAGATTGACCATTAATAGACAATTTAACATTCCAAATTATATTCGCACTATATCTATCAAAATTAAGTCATTATTTGATACAGTTGCTACAAATTCTTAAGAATAAATGCCGCATCGATAGTATTAAATATATTGTGACGAAAAGAGTCTGACAATTTGATAAATAGATTTTTATTACCCTAATAATTTTTTTTTATCGAAGAGAATTTATTATAATTGAATTTCACTAAGCTGGATTTAACATAATATCAATACTAGTTTTTTTTAGAACTTAATATTTCTGAAGTAAGTTTCCTCAAAGGGACGAAAAGTGGAACCATGCGACGCCTAGCGGTGACTCCAGAACTATATTTTTATTTTTTTCAATATTTCTACTAAAAAGCGCATTTAATTTTCCATATTTATCTATTTTCTACAGACATTTTTTATACAATTATAAATTGTTACTTTTTTTTTATAATTTAATTTTCTATTGTCGAAAAACAGAAAAAATTAATTTTTTGTCTAAATAATTGCAATTTATAAATAAAAAATATTCAAGAATTTTTTGACGGAGAAAGAATTGAGAGAAATGAAATAGCGCTGTATTTAAAAAAAAAAATTAGAAAAACGGTTGACCCTGAAGGCCATCCCTGCAACTTCCCGCTAATTCCATACCTAGGCGCTTAAAATTGCACTTATGACGTTTTTGAGCTCTTCGAGCTCAAAAATACAATTTATGTGTTATTTTGAGCTCTATAAAAAATTTAGAACAAAAAAATTGATCTAATGAAAAATTTCGGAGTTATTACAAAAAAACACTTTTTTCGATTTTTTTCGACAACGATATCTCACGAACGCATCAACCGATTCTGACGCTCTATGTGGCGATCGATGCGGGTATTCAAAGTTAAGAGCTGATTAGTTTTTGAAGTTGATCGGTTGAGCCAATTCGAAGATATTTAAAAAATGAAAAAAAAATGTCGCAGTGATTTTAAAAACACTTGTTTTCAAATCTTTTATTGACGATATCTTTTGAACTAATTAACCGATTTCTACGTTTTTGGCGGCAATCGACGCGGTTTTAAGTTCTATAAATTATTCTATGTCATCAAAATTGATTCGAGAAGAAATGACGAAGTTATGTGAAAAAACACTTTTCGGTTTTCGGTTTTCTTTCGTTCACGCTATCTCTCGAACGAATCAACCGATTTTGATCGGGTTGACGCCGATCGGCGTGGTTTTCAAGCTTAAGGGCGGATTAGTTTTTGAAGTTGATCGATAGAGCCGTTTAAAAGATATTCCAAAAAAACTACTTTCAAAAATGATTTTTTTCTTATTTTTTTTAAGATTTTTCAAGATTTCTTAAAATCTATCGGTCCGAATCGGTTCAAATTCTCAGGAAATCTAAGTTCAGCGTAGCCCTTTCGAATGGCACCAACCGCGATGAAATCGGTTCAACCGTTCAAAAGTTATAAGCGAGTCACATAGTCACACACACACACACACACACACACACACACACACACATACATACATACAGACATAGTGACAACATCGCGGGGGTAGTCAGGGAAGCTTCCTGTGACCTTCAAACGTCGAGATCTGATGAAAACTCGATTTTTGCCAAACGGGGTAAAAACAATAACTTCCCGATTTTTGAAAATCTGAGATTTTTAGCGGGAAGTTAAAAATATCATGTATACTATCGGCAAAACTACTGAGGAAATAATTTTAATTAATTCTATATTAATTTCAAGTATGATTATCATAAAGTGTTTTATCTATTTAATGAAGTGATATTTAAATTTTTTGGTAAAATACTTTAGTAATTTTTTTTTCCAACTTTTTTCGCTTTCATTTTTCAACACTTTTTGATGCGCTGTCCACACTAGAATCAGCCAGTCCAGACCAAAACACTTCAGTAACTCTTAATTTAAAAAATTAGTAAATGGAACATTTAGTCTTTATCATAAAATTAGAGATCATTAGTTTTTGTCATAAATATTTCATCTGAGGAAAATCAAACATAAATTTCATTTAGTATTTAATTATACGGTCATTGAATAACTCAATTATGTGAAACCAAGATTTAGGTCATTTTTGAAAATTAATTCAAAGCTTCTATTCGATAGGAAATTTTATAGCTAACGCAAAAGTACTAAAAGTTTCAAAAATTATACGATATTCATAAACAACAACGAAATATGGAAAGAATTTACAGAAATAATACAAATTGAAATAATTTTACTTTAAAATTTCAGTTATTATCATTCAAAGAAAGTAAAAAATAAATAAGTTCAACATTAATTCAAGTTTCGAAAAACTATTCTGACAAAAAAAATACTACAAGTTAAATTGATTCACTTTCAATTTTTTTTATGTTAAAGAAAATAAAGCCTACATGAAATACTTAAGATAATTTTTTTAGTTCCGACGATTAATAAAAATTTTATAAACCAAATGTTTTCACTACTTTACACACCATTAAACATAATTTTATTGTAAACCATTACATGAATTTAGAAATATATTTCGGATCTCAAAGTCTACCAAATATATGAGACTTGAAAATTTTTAAATATTATTTTGATCTTTTGCAAATTAATAATTACAATTTAAAATAATTTGAAGAATTTATATATTCAATGGAATTACCAAGATACAATCTAAATATAATTGCAATATTAATTTCGAATTTATTATCTTGAAAGTAAGTTTCTTACGACGGACACAAAGTACCGTCATGCGACGCCTAGCGGTGATTTTCGTAACTAATCTTTTTTTAACTATCTTTCACTTGTAAATTTAATTCTAATTAGAAATTGTTTTGCTTTTCTAGTAAAAATAATTTATTGATGTGACTGAATATTTGCTCGTTAAAGAAAAAGATTTCACAATTGGTAATTTATGTAGTGGGCAACAAAATCATTACTATTTAGTAAAGTCATGGAAATTATTACAAATTTTTAATATTTTAAGAACTATTACTCATAATCATCCGAAATATTTTTTAAGTCATATTCCATTCTGAATTATAAACTTTAAAACATATTCGAAAAGTAATCATAGAGCTCTATTAAAATTTGCATAAAAATATTTTTGATGACCAAAATAGTCCCGAAAATATTCAAGTACAATGCTGTTATTGACCAATGATTTGAAGTAACTTCTAATTTAATGCATTGATTGTATCCATGTTCCATATAGTCTCTTAGCTTTATTATTAGATTAAGAGGTCCTTGCTTCGAGTAAAAGTGTTTTTAATAATTTTTAAGTGATTATTTTATATTAACTGTATGTGGAACCGCAATTAAATTATCGGATAATAATAAATGTCAAACCATTCCAAATCAAGTTTAATTTTATAAAGGTTGCTTTTATCCATGATTAATCAAAATTATTTCAATAAAAATAGTCTGTAGAACTTATACACAGAAATATTTTACAAAAATAGTTTTTGACTTATAAAATTTTCGTAGGAAAGTTTCCTAAAAAATTTCATTCCAATTACTATATAATTTTAATTCAAAGCAAAAATGTTGAAGATTTTTTCAAAGTTCTATTTTTGAGCTATAATTTGGCATTACTACAATGCGAGGTATTCATTATTTCGAGAATTTATTACTTCTAACAAAAGTTTTCTTAAGCAGACAACTTTGGAAACCATGCGACGCCTAGCGGTGACTTTTGAAACTAATCTTTTATTTTTAATTTGAAAATTAAGAGATGAAAACCAAAAATTTGGTCCATGAATATTTAATAAAAATTAATTATTATATTTTTGTGATTTTGAATATTTGTTATTAAAAAATTAATTTTAATTCAGCTGTCAGACAAAAAACTACGAAAATTTTCTATTCATTTTAGAATTTATCAATTTTGAAGTAATTTTTCTAGAAGGGACAACAAGCGGAACTGTGCGACGCCTAGTGGAAATTTTAGAAACTTATTCTGTAGCTTTTTTTGTCATTTTTCTGCATAATTTTTCAAGTTTTTGTGATACCAAAATTAAAAAGAAATTTATTTTCATAAAAATTCAAATCGCACATTAAGGAGATCCAAATACCCTCCTAATGTAAAAAATGTCTATAAATAAATAATACGTAAAAATACTTTTGTTATGCATCATAAAATTTATTTTTAAATTAATTAATAACATTTTTGAGAAAATTTCCGAAAAAAATTGCATTAAATTCTTAACCAAATACACGGCTGGTGGAATCTCCATTCACATGTAAAAATTACAATTCTAAAAACCTAATTATTTGATTGTATATCCCGGAAACCTACTGTTTTTTAATTTTTTTACTAATTATTAGGCTACGTAGATTGAGTTTACAAATTTTCTGAAACAATTTTTATCTGAAACATAATTTTATTCTGTTATATTGATAATCAATTAGAACAGAAGAAAAGAAACAGTATTAATGAAATCATGGTACTTCCAAAATAACCAGCATTGAATACATTAACAAAATGTTGAATCGTTTAGATTGAAGTATCCAACCAAGTTGCGGAGGCGCTTCATAAAATCATGGAGTAAGGAACGATTCCACCCAGTACGAGTGAATGGAGTTTCCAGCCAGGGGAACCTGGGGCACGAAGGCCCCCCTCAAAAATTAGGTAAAAATTTTTTTTTCAATTTCCGTCAAGTTATGACTTCTATAATGTTTTTATGATATTTTGGGCCAATATGTGATAAGTGGGGCATAATGGACCACTCGAGAAAAAAATTGTAACAAAAAAAATTTTTTTTTTTTTCAAATTTTGATAAATTTGTGGTAAAATGAATTAGAAAAAATTTAATTGAACTTAAAAATTTAACAAAAAATTGAATCATTCAAGGAAGAGAGGTACACAACGGTTTCGGACATAACGATCCTTCTCATAAATTAGGTAAAATTTTTTTTTTCCATTTTCCGTCAAGTTATGGCCTCTATGATGTTTTTATGACATTTCGGGCCAAAATGTGATATGTGGGGCATAATGGACCACTCGAAAAAAAAATTACAAATTTAAAGAATTCATTATTTTAGGCCTTTTCAGGTCAATGAATTAGAATGATTTTAATTTGTAACAGGGTAATTTACCCTGTGACGGTAAAACCCGCACTCGTGCGTTAATTAGTCGACGCAGCACTGGCGCGTCTCGGTCTTCGGGATCCGACTAGTATTAAGTGGGGGAAATTTTGGGTTTCTTGGTCAGTTGAGTAGAGGCAACAAGTCAGAAGTAGTGCAGTGACCAATGCAGTAACATCGCTAGCCAAAACAGTCCAAAGAAGGAAGCCTGAATTTCCAAAGCACAAAAATTACACAGGTATTGAGACTTTGATTCCTTTGATGAGCCAAGGGGGTCATATACCCGGCTCATCAATTTTACTACTTCTCATTATAAATTAATTTTTTTGATAATTCAATTGTTTATCATAATTTGTCAATAATAATTAATTATTTTAATTGATTTGATTCGCTAGCATTGTGAGCATTTCTCCTGGGGATCTTATACCCGGGAAATGTTCTAGGCCTCTTGGGTTTGCAAGTCATGAATAATTAATTTTATTAATACAGCTGGTTAATAATTATTAACATCTTAGATTGGGTTAAATAAATCTATTTTATATTAATTAAATTCTGGACATCGAGAAGGTCCCAGTCGACACGACATAGTATTTGGTACCCGAGGTCAAAACGTGTTACGCAGTTACGAACACCGGCGTCCATTTTTGGCGCGCAAATTCCTTGTGAATTTTAGTACGCAGTAAATTGTGAAATTAACAACTGGACCATTATCACAATTTATACAATTGAATTATCATTTATTAATATAATTTATTATTGAAAATTATTTATAATTATATTATAATAATTTTGGGAACTATTTTATTACTGGAAAATTAATTATTGAGAAATTGCGACGCAATTCGAAATTGAATTACCCGTGAATAATTTTTGGAAGTTATATTTTACCTCGAGATAAATTATTGTTAATTAATTATCCAGTCGACAATAACAATAATAACAATTATCTAGTCAAAAATTACACGGGTCATTTTGATGAAAATTAATTAAGAACTGTAATTTCATCATCTTGGAAAAATTCCTTAGAATTTAATTAATTACGTGGATATTAATTTCGGGAATTTATCATTAGCTAAATCAATGGATGGAATTTTATAATAATATTTTATATAATCAATAATTAAATTTCGAGCAAAAATTGCATTGAATTATGCGTCGAACGTTCTGGAAAATTTGTCAATAACTTAATATCGTCATTCCGATAAAAGTCTTTGTAAAACTATTTGTCAGTGTAGATTACATCCGAGAAAGTTTAGTTAATTTCATAAAGAATATTCTTAGAATTAATTTAATGTGCTGAGTATTAAACTCGTGATAATTTCGAAATAAGTTTAGGCGTCGATTTTAATACGGAGTTATCGAGAAATTGTTTTATTAATCGTGCAAATAATTCATAATTTAATTGCGTGCTAATGACTGAAAATTAGTAGTAAAAATTAATTTTGTCATTTTTGGAGTAATTTTGTAATCCGGAAAATAAAAGTAAAGTAGAGTCAGGGGGTGTGTGAAGACGCGTGGGTTATGTGTGTGAAGATCGTGCGGGATATGTGTGTGTGAGTGTACGCGTTCTCTGTTTGTTGATGAATTGCCGAGTAGAGTAACTCGTACAGTCCTAGAAGCCGTTGTATAGACGCCAAGTGGGGTACAGCGGCAGTAAGTTAGAAACTGCGGTATAGACGCTCCATAAGAGGGTACCGTCAGGATTAAGAATTTTTGTAACGATCTCTACTTGTTGATGAATTGCCGAGTAGGGTAATTAATACACTTTAGAATCCGTTGTATAGACGCCAAGTGAGGTACAGCGGTAGTAAGTTAGAAACCGCAGTATAGACGCTCCGTATGAGGGTACTGTGGGATTAGAAATTTTTTTGGACGACCCCTATTTGTTGATGCATTGCCGAGTAGGGTAATCGAGTCTTGGTGCGACGTTTTCTACTTGTTGATGAATTGCCGAGTAGAGGACTAGCACTGAGTTGAGGCGACAGTTTTAGCCCGAAATCCTCCGGTAGTTATAAGCGGTAGTGTTGTTAGTTGTAAGTGAGTGGTGTACGTGCAAGGGCACGAGTTGTTATTCTATTTTGTTGTTAAATAAATACCGGTCATTTTTGTTAAATAAAAATTTATTTCTTTCATATCACCTTCCTCCACTCTCTCTCCCTGTAGATTATAAGCTCAGCTCTGGTTTCCGGTTCCAGGAACCGAGATACAAAATCCTGGTGGCGCCCTTGTTAATTTAGAATCATTTATTTATTATATTGCTTTTATTTAGATTAATAAAGGGGCTAATGAGCGGTAGGTATAAACAGCCCGTTACAAATTGAACTGAAAAATTTAATGAAAAGTTGAATTATATAGCTTATAAAAAATTGAAAACACAGTTTTTTAAAATTAAAGCAGTAATAATTATATTATGAATTATTGGTCAAGGCATTCTTTGCACCAGACAGAAACCTAATCTCAAAGTTTTACTTGAATTCCTCCAAGGATGTCTTACCTGTCTTACTCTACGCAATTCACATTTCTAATTTTGACTTGATAAAAATATAAAAAAAAAAAGTTTGGTTCAAGATATTACGTAATATTACGTATTTAAAAAGCTCAATCTGAAAACTCAACCTGTGATTTCAATCAATGTAAACTAATGTTACCAATTCATTGCTAAATAACATCTCTGTATTTTTTCTTGTACGTAGGTTTAAAACCTCTGAGCGCAATAAAAAAAATTAATTATATTTTTAATTATTATCTATTTAAAACTAATTAACAGCTTAACAATAAAATTTATAATAATTTTTTAAGACGTTAACAAAAATTACACTTTGAATAAACCATGAAATATAAATGTTCGATGATTAGGAAATCACATCGAGATACTTTAGTGAATATACGATTATTCGCAATGATCACAAACATATTCGTTAGAATAATCTTCACCAATCCCTGCGCAAGAATCATAAGACCATTTATTACAATCTTTACATTGAATCCATGACTCTGAGAACTCTGAGGAAAGCCCATTGCAATACAGACAATGACAATCATCATTTTTATATTTAAAATGTTTTTTTTATTCAAATTTTTTGGTTTTGATTTTATTTTATTTTTTTTTTTTTTGTTTAATTGAGGCCTTTTTTTTGCTTCATGTTGATTTTTTTTTCTGTGAATTCTTGGCGATACTCAAGACTCGTAAGAATCGTGGTTTTCTCTCGACGACGAGGAGGTTTTCTGGGAGGTGAGTCTCTAGATTTTGATGGTAATAGCTGAGTAAAAAAAAATTTTTTTTTAAATTATTTTTTGGGGAGGGGGCCGTCGTTCCCCAGAAAAAAAAATTTTTTTTCGATTTTTTGCAAAATTTCGACTGATTCGTTCGAAGTAGATGGAAAATAAATGAATTTGATGGTTAAAAGCCACAAAAAGGAAAAATCGGCTTAAGGGGGCCATCGTGCTCCAGGCTCCCCTAATGTAATTAAGTACAATTTAAGTTATAATTTCGAATACCACTACGAATCAATCACAAATTCAAAATAAATTAAGAGTTCATTAAAAAGAAACAATTATAAAGAATTATTTTTAAAAAACAATTGTCAAATTAAATCGATCAATAATCAATACTATTTCGTTATTATTTATAGGACTTCTGAAGTAAGTCTTCTACAGCAAACGAAAAGCGGAACCATGCGACGCCTAGCGGTGACTTTAGAAACACTTGCGCTATCGTGCTCTTGAAATGAAATTGTTTGTATTGGAAAGTTCTCTTTATAATCAATGAATTAAAATTTATTATACTAATTTAAAATAAATTTAGTACTTATAGTTTTTTTTTTCAGTTTGTGTCTTTTATCAATTAAAAATTGTATTGATGTATTTTATGATTGTTTAGTTTAAAATAAATATTCCACTTGTTGTTTCGCCACAAAGTTTTGACACACAAAACCCAACTAACTTTATCGAAGAATTCACTGATAAAATGATCAAAATATATTTCTAATGGAAGATGAGGGTACTAGCAATAATAATGTAACAGTCAGAAAATTGATAAAAATACTCGGATTAAAAAAATGTATCACATTAAATGCTACCTTGGAATTAATTGAATTGGAAAATTAGAAAGTGAATAGTGAAATCTGGGAAAAAAATAATTAATTGCACTGGAAGATTCCAGACGTGAAAAAATAAATTCAATGTAAATTTATTAAAACACTTAGAAGTTATGATAATAAACAACCCAATTCACAATTTTTGTAAGTATTTTGAAATGATGGTATTGAAATTAAAATTATCTTGGATACTCAATCTTATCAAGTAAATCATCCAGGGTCACAAAAAAAAGTTCAGCAAAATTTTGCAATTTTTAAATTTTCCAATCTAATAAAAAATGCCAGGGAAAAACGAGGAGAAGACAATTAAACTCTTCAAATGAATTTATCACACTATTGGATTATAATTTTTTCAATCATTAAGAAAGCTTGTTGATTGAAAATTTTCACGAAAGCATTAATTAAAAAAATTATTGAAGCGTATTTAAAAAAACCATGTAAAAGCTAAATCCAGATTCCAAAGATCGATTCATTCAAATTCTACTCCACCATCTCACTATAAAACCGACTAAAGTAATATTCTTTTAAGAATGTTTATAAAAAAATTTTTAATCTCAAATCTCTGTTTCATTGCCAACTTTTTTCATCAGAAAATCAAATCTTCGTAAATTTTTTTAATGTGTTTTCTAATTGAAAATGAAATTTACCGTTCGGCATCTGCGTACAATCTTAAAAAATTTTGTATGCCTTATTATTGATGCAAAAATTTCATCGAAGTTAGAGAAATGTACTCTTAAATAAAGCGATTTTCCATGTGATTAATTGACAAAAATATTGAGCTCAGTACAGATTTTGTATTACAATAATTTTTTTTGTTTTAACGAAGAACGAACAAATGTTAAAATATTCATCGGTTAAACGGAAAATCATTGCTTTAAAAATGATGTTGACTCTGATTTTAAATAATCATGATAATTGCAATTTTTTATCTTATGTATAAGCTGTCAACAGTGTGACGCGCCTCGATATTTTATATAAATTTATATAAAATTATTATTAGTTATTAAAAATAAAGTCAGAAAAGAATGAGAAAATATTACGAGAGAGTGCGAGAGAGAAAGACAGCCGCGCGCAGCCTACCCGGAGAAAAGAGACGGCGAAAGACGCTGAGAGACAAGCAAGAGTAGTAGTAGAAGCAGCCTGGGAAGTCCCGTAGCATAGTTCCCGCGCGCGCCGTGAGGCAGCGTGGTGTCGCTCAGACTGTCACCCGAAGAGTATTGCTTCTGAGTTGTTAAAAGCAATTTTCTGATCAGTTTTTGGGAGATCAGCTTGAGCTTCTGAAGCGAGTGGTACACTTACAGAAGAAGTCATGAGTGCTGTGTTGTACAGAATAGAAGGATATATCCCCCTTCTATATTAAATCTGTCCTCACAGTAGATCTTTTTGAGCCAGGTTGACCTGAGGTACTTGGGTCACCAAATAGCCTCTATTGCACGGCAAGAGGCGAGGTTGTGGTACACGACCTGTCGTTCTCGTAACGAATATTATGGGAAATAGCTAAGAGGTCGGTGACACCTAGACTTGGAGGTACTCCTCGTCGGGACGCCTAGGGGGAGATACGGCTGGGCGTCGAGGTACTTGACAAAATCCCGGTATCTCTATATTTGGACAACCGAGCCTCTCTTGGTTGATAAGAGGGAACTGGGGAGAGTTAGATAGATCCGAGGACGCGACGCGAAGTCCCCAGTAGGCTGCAAGTAGGTTACGGCTTGTCAGTAGTATTTGTATATGTGTATATTAGATTTTGGGCTAAAAAGTTAAGATAATACGTATTGTTTATTGTTTGTAGTGTATTGAATATTGTATAATTGTATCTTGGTTTGCAATAACAACTTTGAGTTGATTATTATTTTTATGAGATTTGATGAATAAATTAACCTTATATTTGGAATCTGTGTTATTATTTGGTTAAGATTAGTTAGTTGTAAGTTTATCTGTGTTGCGTGATCCCCATCCCGACCCTGGACACGGCGAGCTAGAGCACGGGGAAGACGTGTTCATCACGACGAGGCTTTAAAACCTTCCGCAACGTCACAACAGATACAAATTTGTATTATCAAAACAATTCCTTTGAATTAATGTAAGCATTAATTTAAAAATTACAAGGCGTTGTATTATCTTAACGCTATCTATGAGTGATTAAAATTAAAACAATAAGAAATGGATCGTAAAGAATAAATTTACTTTTAATAACAATTTTCGAGTTAAAATTGACGATAAGTGATACTAATCTTCAAATAATTTTAAAATTTAACACTTCTTATGTAAATTTTCTACTAGGGACTAAAAGCAGAACCATGCGACACCTAGTGGCGATGATCTGAACTATTCTTTTACTTTAAAATTTATAAATGGAAAATACCCTTTGTAATAAATAAAAATAAACTTCACTTTTATGACTTTTAAATTAGCAGCTATGAAATGAAGAATAAAAAAAAATGTTTGATATAACATTCATAATTAAATAACTGACACACACGGTCTGTTTGTCCGTCAGATAATTTTTTCCAATTAAATAATTTGTAGATTTAATTTTCGCTCGTGAATCTTTTAATCTTAATTAACTTTTTCAAATTGTTTATTTATCGCTGTATAAATAGATGTAATTTTAATTTATTGAAAATTAATTTAAAAGAAAATTTGATAAAGTTTCTATTTTAATACTTTATGTGATAATTTATCGATTAGATAATTTTCTTACTTTTTTATTGAACAAATCATTTTTTTTAGAATTATGTATGATAGCGGGACATAAATTTGAAATAAAAAATTTAATGATGATTAAGAACCGAAAGTTTAATGAAATCAATTTTAGGAGAAATTGGTTATAAGCTAACTTTTAATCGGAAATTTAAAGTTAGTTTATAAGGTGCCCACCCGACATAACACCTGCCTTCGCCGCATATCGTGCGAGTCAATATAAAGAGGCCCTAGAACATGCTGCTAGACCTCATAGAGACCGGTACCCCTCGCGCTGAACTCATGCCTTGGCCTGAGGAGAGTGACGTGCCGATACGGAGGAAGACGTTCAAAAGGAAGAAGAACAACTGAGGTCTTCGGGGCCCAAATTGGAGTGCTATGGAAATTAGAGGCCAAGTTTGTGCTACAGTCATAATTTTTTTTTAAAGTTTCCAAGCAAGGATAAATTATTATTAATATTGTTGTTTCCAAATAAAATTACAAAAAATTTACAACAATACAAGACTCACAATCCGGCTATGCTTGAAAAATAAGGATAATCTTTTTTTATAGAAAAGATTTGATTTTGATTGAATTTTACTTTTAATTTTTTTTTATTTATCTTTTAAAGCTTTTTTTTTTTTTAAGTACTTAACACTTCTGACGTAAGTTTCTCCAAAGGAACGAAAAGCGGAACCATGCGACGCCTATTGGTGACTTCAGAACTATATTTTTATTTTTTTCACCATTTCTACTTGAAAGCACATTTAGTTTCAAATATTCGTCTATTTTCTAAAGACATATTTTTGTACAATTATAAATTATTACTTTTTATTTTTTTTAACTCCCTGTTGCTATCGATAAAAAAAATAATTTTTTTATCTAAATAATTGAATTTAATTAGTGATTGAAAAACAAATTAAATTTTTTTAATTGAGAAAGAATTCAGAGAAATTAAATTGCGCTCTATATAAAAAGAAACAGCATATATGTTACCGTTAAAACTAATAAGGTAATAATTGTTATTAATTCTGTATCAATTTCGATTAATTTTTTTATCAAGTGTTTTATCTGTTTAATAAAGTGATTTTTAAGTGTTTTGGTAAAATACTTCAGTAATTATTAAGTTTAAAAATTATTAAACGGAACATCAAAAATTTACCTCAAATTTAAAAATGATCATCAATTTTTAACTTAAAAGACTTCATATAAAGAAAATGAAACAAATTTAATTCAATATGAAATTTCAGTGTCATTAAATAATTTAATTGTGTGAGACCAGAATTCCAAAGGTAATTTTTCAAAATTAACTCGAAGACTTTATTAGTGTAAATTTTGCGCTGAAAGCTAAAAGTTTTAAGCCTCATACAACTGTCACAAACAACAATGAATATTAAAAAAAAATAAATGAAATAATATCTTTTTTTAATCTCTTAACATTAAAATTTTAGTTGGCACTCATTTACAGAAATTACTAAATGGATAATCTCAAAATTACATCAAATTCTGCAAATTTATTTTTACTAAATAACAACTAAATATTAAATTCATTCCAGATTACAATTTTTATCTTATTAAACGAAGTAAAAAAATTGATGAAGTTATTACTCAATAATTATTTTTTCAGCTTCAACTAAAATGTTTTATCAAGTTACTGTTTAAATTACACAACAGGAAGCAAAAAATAATGTAATTTTTAAGCTTTTCATGAGTTCAGAAATATACTTCTCAATTCAAACTCCGTCAATTATATGAGACTTCAAAATTGAGAAATTTAAATTTGATCTTTTACAAATTAATAATTACAATCTAAAACAGTTTGAAAAAATTACATTTTAAATGAAATTACCAACATATAATCTAAACATAATTGCATTACCTTTTTTAGAATTTACTTCCTTCAAAGTAAGTTTCTTACGACGGACAAAAAGTAGCGCCATGCGACAACTAGCGGTGATTTTCGGAACTATCTTTTTTCTACCTATTTTCCACTTGTAAATTCAATTTTTAATTAGAAATTTTTTTGCTTATCCAGCAAAAACAATTTATTGATGTGACTGAATATATGCTCGTTAAAAAAAAGTTTTCGCAATTGGTAACAATTCACGTCAGAAACAAAACGAAATCAATACTATTAAATACAATTATGGAAGTTGTTACAATGTTTTAAGAACCATTAATAAAATCGTACGTGGAAAATATTGTCAAGTCATATTCTATTCTGAATTAACAACTCTAATATATACCTGAACAATAATCATAGGACCTCATAAAAGTGTGCATTTAAATATTTTAATGACCAAAATCATCACGGCAATTTCTCAATACAATGGCTGTTATAGACCAATGATTTGAAGTAACTCATGATTTAATGCATTGATTGTACCCGTCTTTCATATAGTCACCTAGCTTTATTAGTAGCTCAAGAGATCCCTGATGTGAGTAAAAAGATTTGCAGCAATTTTCGAGTAATTTATCTGTATTTAATATACTTAAAATCACGATTCACTTAAGCAAAATCCAGAAACGTGAAGCGATTTCACAAAAAGTACTCCATAATTTCTAAAAGTTTCTTTTATCCAGGATCAGTGCAAATTATTTTAATAAAAATAGTTTGTATAACTTGTATACTTTTGATTTACAAAAATAGTTGTTGACTTATAAAATTTTCGTAGGAAGCTTGCGACAAATATTTTTATCATAATCATGTTAAATAACAAGGAAACTTTGCGTTTAAAGTGTCCAACACCAAGTTAATTGTAAAAAAAATTTTAACTACAAATTACCAGTAAATATTAAAATTCTCAGCTACAAATAAAAAAATGTAATTTAATATAATTCATAGATTATAAGTTCTAATTTGAATATAATTTTGCTTGTCACTACGAATCAATCACAAATTCAACATAAATTGAGAGTTCCTTAAAAAAAAATAATTATAAAGAATTGTTTTTAAAAACAATTGTCAAATTAGACCGAGCAATATTCAATAATAATTACTTATTATTTGTAGGAGTTATTACTTCTAAAGTAAGTCTTCTATAGCGAACGAAAAGCGGAACCATGCGACGCCTAGCGGTGAATTTAGAAACACTTGCGCTATCGTGCTCTTGAAATTAAATTGTTTGTATTGGAAAATTTTCTTCATGATTATTAAAAGAAAATCTATTATACTAATTTAAAATAAATTTAGTACTCATAGTCAAGTCATATTTTTTACTAGTCATTGACTTTGTTAAAAATTGTATTGATGTATTTACTGCATTTTATGAATTGTTTAGTTTAAAATACATATTTCACTAATTATTTGGTCACAAAGTTCTGACGTAATAAATATCCATCTAATTCAATAGAAGAATTCACTGAAAAAATGATCAAAATATATTTCTAATGGAAAATGAGGTTGCTAGGGATATTTATGCGACATGTCAGAAAACGGGCAAAAATATTCAAACTTAAGAAAATGTATCATATTAAATGATACTTTGGAATTTATGAAATTGCCGAATTAGACAGCGAATGATGAAATTTAGGCGAACAACAATATTCCAACACAAAATCGAATTCTATAGAAATTCATTAAAACATTAAGAAGTTATGATACGACAGAAAAATGACTTCATAAATTTTGTATGTTGCAAATTAATGGTATTGAAATTAAAATTCAAACTATCTTGAACATTTAACCTTAATTAAGTAAATTATCCTCGGTCGCATTAAGAGCAAAGGTACTAACTTTGTACTTTTTTTAATTTTTAATATGTTAAAAATGCCAGCCAAAAAAATTTGACATTAAAGAAACTTTTCTAATGAATTTATCACATTAATGAAATGTAAAGTTTTTAATCATCTAGAAAACGTTTTGATGAAAAATTTTCACGAAAACATTGATTAGAAAAAATTATTGAATTGCATAGAGCAAAACCAAAGTGCTAAAGAAACCTTAAGATCTTAAGATCTTACTAAATCCAGATTCTAAAAATCAGCTGGATATATTAAATATTACTCGACCAACTAACTAGAAATAGTAAAAACAAAAAATTAAATTGTTTTCCTCCATGACCAATTACATTTTTAATCTCAGCGGTGGACTGGAAACTTTTTTAGTTTTGATTACTATAGAAATGGTGAGGAAAACAGAATCTTCGCAAATTTTTTGAATGTGATTTTTAATTTAAAATGGAATTTACCGTTTGACATCTGCGTCCAATCTGTATAAAATTTTTTGCGCTTCACTACTAATGTGAAAATTCAATCGAAGTCGATGATACTAATCTTGTCTAATACATTTAAAGAAAATGAAAGATTTTTTAATTTTATAAAGCTACCTACAGCCAAATAAATTTTTTGTATGTTATATTGGATTTAACACTTCTGGAGTCAGTTTCCTAAGAGGAACGAAAAGTGGAACTGTACGCAGCCTAGCGGTGAGTTAGAAACTATTTTTTCACTCTTTCTTATTATATTTTTCTCCTTTGCTCTTTTTTCGCGTTAATGCATTTGATAATACCAATCGGAGACAGACAAATAAAATTATTAAGAAGTAAAAATTTGAAAGTTCGAAATTCAGAAGTTTCGAAAAAAAAAAACAGAATTACTCTTGGAGAGGTTAATTTTTAATCTCCATCTTTAACCAACCATTTTTTCATGCTTGACTTGTAAAAAAATTGAGTTGAATAACAATTTTTTTATTTCATATTATTACAAGAATTTTTTTATTTTAAAGATCATCAAACTATAAAACAGCATCAAACTAATGTTATACTATCCATCAATTGGTACACTGAATGTATTGACTGATTTTAAATAAACATAAAAATAGCAATTTTTTATCGCATGCATAAACTATCAACAAATACAAATTGGTGTTACTACCAATAACATTTTTGAATAAATATTTAAATTGCAAGGCATTGTCTTATCTAAAGCCACCTATAAGTGCTTAAAATTAAAACAATAAGAAATGGATCGGAAGGAAATAATTAATTTTTTATAACAATTTTGGAGTTAAAATTGACGATAAGTGATACTAAATTTCAAATAATTTTAGAATTTAACACTTCTATGGCAAATGTTCTACTAGGGACTAAAAGCGGAACCGTACGACACCTAGTGGCAATGATCTGAACTACTCTTTTAATTTAAAATTTATAGATAGAAAATATTCTTCATTATAAATGGAAATAAACTTTCCTTTTATGGCTTTTAAATTTGCAGCTTTAAATAGAAGAAAAAAAAAAGAGAATGCTTGATATAATATTTACTTCCCCATAAAAACATTAACTTCCCCATTTTCGAAAATTTTTAATTTTCTTAGCGATAAGTTAAAAATATTTTTTAAAGATTTTTTTCCAAAAATATCCAAATTTTGAATTGGCTGTGGATTATTGAGCACTAAATCTTATGGAATTAGGGATCACGTTCCTTATTAACATATTACGGATAACTATGTTTCATAAAAGTAATGTCTACATTAACATTTTACACAAACCATTTTAAGAATTAATATCCAGAATTATGGCCGAACTTCCCAAATCACTCGATTTTCATATTTTTTATAATACAATTCGTCATTTTTTCAATTGGCCTTGGCCTTGGCATAAATAATCGATTTATCAAGCGCTTACATCAAAATTCATTGATAAGCCGATATTATTCATTAAACAGTGCAACATTATCAATATAAAGATTAAATAATTTTTGTACTTCGGTACGAGGATCATACAAAAAAAAAATTATCTCTGGATTCGCCATCAACAATAATTTTAACTCTCTTAAAATTCATAATACCTAATTCTGATGTATTAATATAAGGAATTAATTTTTTTTTGCATCAAATGTCTGCATTAACTGAAACACCTCAAGTTAAAAAAATTTCTCTGCTAATATTTTATAATGTGTTGTTAAAACAGAAGAAATAAAATCATTAATTATATCATCATACTGCCAAATGAATATATATCAAATACATTAACCAAATATCAAATCGTTCGGATTAAAATGTCCAATTGTATTATTTCGCTTGTCACGATGAAACCAATTTAACTTTTGTAAAAAATTGAGAACTTATTAAAAATAAATAATTATAAAAAATTGTTTTTATGAAAATAAATTTTCTGTATCAAAAAATTTTCTTCATAACCATTGAAAGAAAATCGATTATACTAATTTAAGAGAAATTTAGTACTCATATTTTTTTCTGTTGTTGTCTTTGTTAAAAATTGTATTAGCGTATTTTATAAATTGTTGCGTTAAAATATACATTTTACTTATTATTTTGCCTCAAAGTTTTGACGTAAAAAAGTATCCATCGAATTCTATAAAATAATTCACTTAAAATATGACCAAAATATGTTTTAAATGAAAAATAATGAAACTAGTAATGATGCGACAGAAAACTAAGAAAAATATTTGTAGCGATAAGACTGGTCACTTGAAACACTACATTGGAACAAATGTAATTAAAGAACTAGACTGCGATTGATGAAATATGAGCCAACAATAATTAATTTCGACAAAATGATACTCAGAAGCCTAAAAACGAATTCAATGGAAATTCATTGATCAGAATTTCTTTTTCTTAATTTGAGTTTAACAATTATGAGTAAATGGTAATTTTTTATTGATTTAAATCAATTGATCTCAAGAAAATGTAGGATAAAAATGAATCGAAATAATCTAAATATTGAGGTCTAAAGTATCATCGTTGAATTATAGTAAATCGGTTGTCAAAAGAAAATAATATAAAGAAGTAATAAATGTTGGATCAGAATCTACAAAAATGACTAATTACTATAAATTTCACGATGCTCAGTCTACTTTAATTAGAAAAAAATTTGACGCACGAGGTGAATCTTCAAAACAAATTTGATTAGAACAAAGGTCCGGGACGTTACTAAATTCACCATTCTACCTCGACGGACTAGAGACATTGAATAAATTTTTTAATTGAAATTCTTATAAATAATGATTTATATATTAAACACAATCAATCGCCTCAACGTCCTAATATTTTTTTTTAAACTTTCCAAGCAAGGGTAAATTATTACTAAAATTGTTTTTTTATAATAAAATTACAAGAAAAACATTACAATAAAAAATTAACAATTCGGTGAGGCTGAAATAATCAGCATAATATTCTGAATTACATTTATCAAGAGAATGAGATATTATTCTAATAAAAAATATCTACGTTCATTATCTTAACTGGGCTTTAACAACGCTGAACTAAGTTTATTAGGAGGAACAAAAAGTGGAACCGTGCGCCGCCTAGCGGTGACTTCTGAACTACTTTATCGCTCTCACTCTCAACTTTCTCCCCTCTCTTTTTACTCACTTGTGAATATAATTCAATAATTCTAATTGTATTTTTTGTGGAAAAGTTTTCCGAAATTTCTGATTTTTTAATAATTTAAAAAAAAATTAGAAATCTTTTTTCTTAGAGATTATTATCTACAAAAATAAATGTTGCTGTACATAATTTTCTTCTAAATTTTAGAAACTTTTAGCTTCAAGGCTTTGAATTGAAATAAAGAATTTTTTTATTGTGAAAATCCCGATTGATCATTATCCAAAAATAAATATCAACTTTGTCTCAATTTTCTTTATAATTTCTAAATAATTTTTTTCAGAGCTAATTACCAGGAGAATAATACATTATCATACATCATTTTGTTCAGATATTCATGAATTTTAACCCCAAAAATTTCAAACCAAAAAAAAATTTCCTTCCCTAAAAAAATCCCGATTGATCACTTAACAAAAATCAACTCTAATTCTAAATGAATTTCTTCTTTTAATTTTTGAATAATTTATTTCAAATCTAATTACCAACAAAAAAATACATAATTACACATAATTTTCTTCTAAATTTCATAAACTTTAATCCTAAAAAATTCAAACTCCAAAAAAAAATTTTCTTCCCTAAAAAAATCCCGATTGATCACAAAAAAAAATAATTCTATTTCTAACTAAATGTTTTTTTAATTTTTAAATAATTTCTTTCAAATCTAATTACTAATAAAAATATACATTGTTATACATCATTTTGTTCCGATTTTTATGAATTTTAACTTTAAAAAATCCAATTAAAAAAAAAAAATTTTCTTCACTAAAAATATCCCGATCGATCACTTAATAAAAAACAACCTTAATTCTAATTAAATTTCTCCTTTTAATTTTTAAATAATTTTTAACTTCGCGCTAAGAAAATTGAAAATTTTCAAAAAATGGGAAGTTATTGGTTTTACCCCGTTTTTCGAAAATCGAGTTCTCATCAGATTTTGACGTTTAGAGATCCTAGGAGGTTTCGAAGAGCTCAAAAACGTAATGTGTAATTTTGAGCACTTAAGTACAAAATGAGCGAAAAGTTGCAGGGATGGTTTTTAGGGTCAACCGTCGTCCTAATTTTTTTTTTTTTTTAATTTTTTGAGAGAATTGTAGGTCACCGAATGCGAATTGCTAGATAATTCAGTGTCATTTATGTACAATTAATAAAATAAAACAAAAACCAGAAGACTGTATATACATATATATTGTGTACATTTATTCCACTAGAGGCGTTTGTGCATTATCGTGCTATGTTAGCGGTTTATATATCCGAACAAAAACAGTTTCACTGTAAAAAACCGCGCCAAGTCCTCGTTCATAAGACTTCGAAAAAAAATAATCGTTTTTTACAAAAAAAATGTGAAATCAAAAAACTCCAAGTACTGTTTATAACTTTATTAAAAATATGAAAAAAAGTTAGTAGCAAGTTTAAAACTTAATGAAAATCTTTCTTCACGTACTTGGCGTGCGTCATTGAGTACCTCAAATTTTCAGAACTTAATACATTAACGCCCGTACTGAAAAAAAATATACGCTGCATATACGGGGGCAAAAAAAAAGTATGTGGCGTATATATTTTATATGTGCGATGTATATGTATTTTTGTCAGCATATATGCGGATATATATTTTTTGAGTGTGGGCGTTTTCTATATGTTTGTGCACATGAAATTAAATATCGCTCATGAAAAAATTTGGGGTTAAAAAAGATTTTCATTAAGTTTTAAACTTGCTACTAACTTATTTTCATATTTTTAATAAAGTTATAAACAGTACTTGGAGTTTTTTTGATTTCACATTTTTTTGTAAAAAACGATTATTTTTTTTCGAAGTCTTATGAACGTGGACTTGGCGCGGTTTTTTACAGTGAAACTGTTTTTGTTCGGATTTCACATCTTTTTGTAAAGTGCCAATGTTATTCAAATGAGTCTTATGAACGTGGACACATCCTTAAATTATTATTATAAATATATTTTTATGAAATATAATAATTTTAATCCTGTATAGAAAAATCTGGCCCTTAATGACCGAAACAGATCATCCCATTGTTACGTCTGGCATTCTAAAACTTGGCGCCTAAAGTTTATTTATCCAGTTACTACAGTGTATGTAAAATTTCTCGCGTCGCACTCTAGTGTGTAGAAATAGAAACTGTTAAAACTCAATTTTAGACTAGAGTTTCCGGTCTACCTTTGAAATTACTGTACATAAGCATTTTTTATAGTCTATGAATGTCAGATTTTGCATCGAAAAAAGTTCTAAAACTAAAAATTTACGTTGCTATAGTTTGTGCTTCTTAAATTTATTAATTCAAAAAATAATTCATTAAAAAGTATGTAAAAAGTAAATGATTAACAGTTTATTAAGATGTAGTCTATTATTAAAAAGCATAATTTTTAATATAATTATTATAATAAATATATAAAATTTTCTAACCCTAAAATCAGGCTCTGCTTAGGGTATAGTACTCGGTAGGCTGGCGTTTGAACGGTACTTGGCGCCAGACTTCTACCGAGTCTGTAGATTTTTTTTTTCACATTTTTTGTTTTATCAATATTTTGTAATTAAATGAGCATTATGAGTCGTGCGATTTTGGATTTTACAAATTTTTTTTTCTTCTACTCTTTTTTCGCGTAAATGCATTTAATAATACCAATTAGACTCACAGAGAAATAAAATGATTACGAAGTAAAAATTTGAAAGTTCGAAATTCAGAAATTCCGGAAAAAAAAAAACAAAAAATCACTCTTGAAGAGATTAATCTTTAACCTAAGCTATTTTTCATGGTTGATTTATAAAAAAAAATCGAGTTTAATGACAATTTTTCTATTCCATATTATAAAAATTTTTTTATTTCACAAATCATCAAATTATGAAACAATTTCGAAATAATGTTATATTATTTATCTATTGTTATATCAAATATATCGACTGATGTCAATAAATATAAAATTGCAATTTTTTATCGTATGTATAAACTGTCAACAGTTACAAATTGGTGTTACTACCAATTGCATTTTGAAATTAATATTTAAATTGCAAGGCATTGTCTTATCTAAAGCCACCTATAGGTGCGAAAAGATTAAAACAATAAGAAATGGATCAAAAGAAATGAATTTATTTTTTAGTTAAAATTGACGATAAATAATACTAAATTTCAAATAATTTTAGAATTTAACACTTCTGATATAATTTTTTTACTAGGGACTAAAAGCGGAACCATACGACACCTAGTGGCGACGATTTTAACTACTCTTTTAATTTAAAATTAATAAATGGAAAATATTCTTCGTAATAAATGAAAATAAACTTCACTTTTATGACTTTTAAATTTTCAGCTTTAAAATGAAGGATAAAAAAAAATGCTTGATATAACATTCATAATTAAATAACTGACACGCATGGTCCGTTTGTCCGTCAGATAATTTTTTCCAATAATATACTTTGTAGATTTAATTTTCGCTCGTGAATCTTTTAATCTTAATTAACTTTTTTAAATTATTTTTTCATTGCTGTATAAATACATGTAATTTTAATTTATTAAAAATTAACTTCATATAAAATTTAATGAAGTTTTTACTTTAATAGTTCATGTAATAATTGATCAATTAGATAATTTTTTTAATTTGTTTCTTATTCAATAAATCATCATTTTTGTGATAACAGGACAGAAAATTTTGGAGCAAAAAATTTAATGACGATTAAAAAAAGAAAGAAGTTTAATGAAATTGATTTTAGGAGCAAAAATGTTAATAGCAAACTATTTTTGATGAACTTAAAAATCAAAAAAGAGAAATGGAAGAATATCAATTTTGTAAAAACGATAAATATTGAGGTATAAAGTATCATCGTTAAATTGTAAATCGTTTACAAGAAAATAATAAAAATTAAGAAATAATAAGTGGTGGATCAAAATTCAATGCATAATTAATTACGACAAACATAGCGATGCTCAGTTTACTTAAATTTAAAAGAATTTGACACGAAGCAACTGTAGTGCGAATTTGATTAGAACTAAAAAATCCGGTGCTTTGCAAATTTTACCATTTTACCTCAACGGGCTGGATACATTAAAATTTCGATAAATGATAATTGATACATTAAAAACAGTCCGTCTCGCTTCAGTCATAATATTTTTTTTTTAAGTTTTCAAGCAAAGATAAATTATTGTTAAATTTATTGTTTATTGATAAAATTACAAAAAAATTATACCAAAGCAAGATTCACAATTCAGCTGTGCTTGACTTAAAAAATTAATTTATTATTTAATATTTACATTAAATTAAATTTTTGTCATTATAATAAAAGATATCAATGCTTTTCATCTTAGCCGGGGTTTAAAACCGCTGAATTAAATTTCTCAAGAGGAACTAAAAGCGGAACCCTGCGCCGCCTAGCGGTGGCTTTGGAACTATTTTGTCGGTCCCACTCTCAAATTGTTCCCTACTCTTTTTACTGACTCGTAAATACAACTCAATTATTCTTATTGTATTTTGTGAGGAAAAGTTTTCCAAAATTTCTGATTTTTTAATAATTTAAAAAAAAATATGTAATCTTTATTTTCAGAATTTATTATGTTCAAAAATAAATATTACTGTGCATCATTTTCTTCTATATTTTATAAATTTTTAGTTCCAAGGCTTCAAGTTGAAATAAAAAATATTTTTGTCGTAAAAATCCCGATTGATCATTCTACGAAAAAAAAAACATCAATTTTGCCTTAATTTTCTTGCATAATTCCTAAGTAATTTAGTTCAAAGCTAATTACTAGCAGAAAAATACATGGTTATACATCATTTTGTTCCGATTTCAATGAATTTTAACCTTAAAAAATTTTAATTTGAAAAAAAATTTTTTTACAAGGAAAATCCCGATTGATCATTTAGCAAAAAATAACCCTAATTTTTTAACTAAATTTCTTCTTTCAATTTTTAAATAATTTACTTTAATACTAATTACCAGAAAAATTTACATTATTATACATCATTTTCTTCTAAATTTCATAGATTTTAACCTCCAAAAATTCAAACTTCAAAAAAAAATTTTACTCACCAAAAAAATCCCGATTAATCACAACATAAAATAACCCTAATTCTAACTAACTTTTTTTTTTAATTTTAAAATAATTTATTTCAAAGCTAATTACCACCAGAATAATACATTGTTATACATCATTTTGATCATGTTTTTATGAATTTTAATCCTAAAAAATCAAAATTTGAAAAAAAATTTTTTTCATCAAAAAAATCCCGATTGATCAATTAACAAAAAATTACTCTAATTCTATAACTAAATTTTTTCTTTCAATTTTTAAATAATTTATTTCAAATCTAATCACCAATAAAAATATACATTATTATACATCATTTTCTGTAGATTTTTATGAATTTTAATCTTAAAAAATCCAAATTTCAAAAAAAAATTTTCTTCGGCAAAAAAATCCCGATTGATCACTTAACAAAAAATAATCCTAATTATATAACTAAATTTCTTCTTTCAATTTTTAAATAATTTATTTTAAATCTAATTACTAAGAAAAGTATACATTATTATACGTAATTTTCTTCAAAATTTCATAAACTTTAACCCTCAAAAATTCAAACTCCAAAAAAAAATTTTCTTCACTAAAAAAATCCCAATTGATCACTTGAAAAAAAAACAAACCTAATTTTATAACTAAATTTCTTCTTTCAATTTTTAAATAATTTATTTCAAATCTAATCACCAATAAAAATATACATTGTTATACATCATTTTGTTCAAATTTTTATAAATTTCAATCCCAAAAAATCCAAATTTAAAAAAAATTTTTTTTTTACCAAAAAAATTCCGATTGATCACTTAACAAAAACAACCCTAATTCTAACTAAATTTCTTCTTTCAATTTTCAAATAATTTATATCAAATCTAATTACAAAAAAATAAATTACTGCCAATAATTTTCTCCAGAATTTCTCCAACTTGAGCCCTAAAAAATCTACCCTGAAAAAAATTAATCCCCACCCGGAAAATCCCAATTACTTCATTAACCAGACCTCCCTGAAAATGAAACGTCAGCCCCGTGGATGGAAGCGGACACACGCAAATACCCATTACCACACAGAGATAGCAAAATACAATTTATAAACAGCATATCCACGACCTGACCATTTATCCGACCATTCGGTGGAATTAACTATCCAATTAGCGCCGCGGAGATACGTGCTCTGTTCAGTTCGCATGAGATTTAATTATCTACCCACCTATTTCTATCTTCCTATTCCTATCTCTGTAAATTATATCTACAGATATCTTTCCCCTTCCCATCGTCCCTTACCTCCCCTCTCCATAGCTTGATCTCGAGCTTGAACCTATCACTCGAGAAAGCACCCATCTGGAGCTAGGGATGTATAAAACAATCTCGATAATCTACATGACAATAATCAATACTCGATGATCAATCGACGATATAACAAACGAATCAATGAGTGAATTGGCACTACAATTTAATTACCTTCATTATTACCTTTTCTCTCGTTTTCTCTCAATTTATGTGCTATTATCTTTTTAATTCTATTTTTATCCCAGTTTTATTTGCGAGATTTTTTTTTATATTTTTTTTATCACTTAAGACAATAGACGTAATTGAGAGCAGTTTGCGCGAGTGTTTAATTTTAGAACTGTTTATTTTAGCGCTAAGGGTTGTTAATTATTTATTGCTATATGAACTAAGCTAATTGCTGTGTACTGAGTATGAATTTTAGTCACGTATTTCGGGATGGAAATTTAGACAGTTTAATTTTCCCAGGATTTCAATAAGAGATGTTTTCACAAGAATTTAATAGAGTTTAACTGTATTTTTTTTTTCTTTTGGTAAATTAAACAGAACTTTGATTTAAACTACTAGCTTAATTTATATTATTATATTCTTGCAAGATGGTCCTTGATTAAAACGGGGAAAAATTATTGTAATTTTTTTATTATAAATTTTTTCTGTGTATTATAGGATAAAATTATTATTGGTTTGTTTAGAGTGTGACAACTTATAATGTGACATTATAAGTTAAGACTTGAAAGAGATATTAATATTCATGATGTTGGTAATGATATTGATATTGATAATAATATTTATGATATTCAGGATATTAAGATTTATAATTATACTGATTTACATGATATTGATATTCATGATATTGGTAACGATATGGATATTCGTTATATTGTTGATGATATTGATATTCGAGATATTAATATTGATAATAATTAATAATATTTATGATATTGATACTCATGATATTAGTGATGATATTGATATTCAAGATATTCATATTGATAATAATATTTATGATGGTGATGATATTCAGGATATCTCGATTGATAATTATATTTGTTTTCCATGATATTGATATTCATGATATTGGTGATGATATTGATATTCAAGATATTGATATAGATAATAATATTTATTATGTTGATGATATTCAGGATATCGAGATTGATGATTATACTGCTTTACATGATATTGATATTTCTGATGATATTCACGAAATTAATACCGATATTGCTGATGATGATATTCCACGGAATTCATATTGATAATGATGCATATTGAAGTTCATGATATTCACAGAATTGATATTGATATTATACATGATATTCACAGAATTAATATTGATGATAATATTGACATTGCTGATGATATTCATGGAATCAATACTAATAATTATGTTGATATTGATTATATTTCTATGATATAAGTATTAATATTTCTGATGATGTGCATTATATGAGTTTTGATATTGATAATGACGATAATATTGATTTTAACATTCATAATATTGATAATTATGATGATAATGATATTAATATTGATTATGAAATTGATATTGATAAAATGATGGCATTAGTCCTTATGATATTTCCGATGTTGAAAATGATATTCATGATATTGATAATGTTAATATTATTGATATTAATATTTATAATATTGATCATGAAGATGATAATGATATTGATATTGATATTCATGAAATTAATAATGATATTGATAGAATAATGATATTAGTTCTTATGATATTTCCGATGTTGATAATAATATTTATAATATTGATAATGATATCAATATCGATATCTCAAATGATATTCACGATATTGATATTGATATTCATGATATTGATAATGATATCAATATCGATATCTCTGATATTTTCAAAGTTTCATTGATATAGTACTAATGATGATTTTAACATCAATGTCAATAATCCTGACTTTCATGATATTTATTAACATAATAAATTATTAAAAATATAATTAAAATTTTAATCATATTCCAGTTGAAAAAAATATGTTTAACCCATTTATAATTCTATTTGAGAAAAAAAATACTTAAACATAGACTGAACTAAAATATACAAAATTACTTCCATACATAATTAATCTAACTGTTAAATTAAATTTTCCGTTTGTGAGTCCACGAGTTCGAGACCAAACACAACTTTTACTTCTATATAAAAAAAAGGATCAAGTAAAGTTATAAAAAAATAAAATAATAATATCAATTAACATGAAAGGAAAAATTTAATGCAGAAGATAAAACATCCACTCTAATAATCATAACATACATCCGCCATCTAATAATATCTCTAATAAAAAATCATTAAAGCATTGAGAATCAATATTGACATAAAAATTTAAATAAGAATAAAAAAAATGATAATTTTTCTAGTTATTTTATCTTCATTTTCTGTGAAAATGTCACCAATAATTATTAGCAGGATCCAAACAACAAACTACATAAAATGTAGTGTAGTTCGAGCAAGATCCGAGTATTGACAGCCAATGAAAGGGATATTTCCGGATATAGACAAGTTTGTCGACAGACGACATGGAAATAATTGAATAATGGAAATCCTGTTGAGAATTGTTTTTCAATTGTGAACAATGTGCGATGGATAGATAATTAAATCACGAGATATGTGGTTTTAATGTTGTTCTGTCGGTCCTACCACGGTTTGCTGGTTTCTGCTGTCATATCCAGAATTTACCATCCAACATCCATTGATTCTGTTAATCTTTACTGATGGAGCTTTTTAAGGACAAAAAATCCATATGAGAAACCAGCCTAGGTTCCCTCACAATTTTCTATGGAATTTTCATGTGAATTCTTATAGAAATCCAGCAAAAAAATTAATATAATTACATGGAATTTTATAAAATTATATATAGTGCAATAGGCCAAAAAATTAAAAAAAAGAAAAACAAAACTGGGTACATCGAGGGCTCGAAACGCGAACTTTGCGGTCAGTCTTTTCCGAGACACCCAACTGTCCAAGATCTTTAATTGGTATTATATGCTTTAATCACACTCAAGTATACTTTATCAAAAACATCCATGTAGGTTTGTATGGGGATCCATGGAAATCCACATGAGAAAGTATGGATTCATGTATGAGATATTTAATCCATAAGATTCAATGTAGGAATGTATGGATTTATATAAGAATTCATATAGAAAGGGGAATTCATGTTCCCACAGTTTCCTATGTGGATTTCTATAGAGTCATATGGGGCAAGTGTGCGCACTTAAGCATTCAAACTGGTGTCAAAATTAAACGATAAGCATAAAAGAAAAATAAAAATATGTCTTTGATAGAGTGTTCATTTAGGTAATAATTAAATTAAGAAATAAAGTCTAACACCTTAACACTTCGGAAAAAAACGGATTAATCCGAATTATTCTAAATGCGCACACTTACCCCGTACTAAGGGCAGTGTGCGCACTCGTGTGGGGTAGATTTGCGCAACTAAGGGAACTTAGTGGATTTTTAATGCCCTAAGCAGACTCATTTTAATAATACTTACATAACTTTATGAGACGTAACATAACTTCAAATGTTATGCTAAATAAAAAGCTCAAATACATTATTGACAGAAAAAAATTAATTTACTTTAATTAATATCCTTAATAAAGTGTGACAATCTTTGCCATGACAGCAAATTTTACTTTTACGGCACTAGATCCTTAATATTTTATTTTTTAAGTAATCGAATGATATTATATGCATAGTTATTTGAATTACAACGCCACAAGTGTAGAAATATTTCTAAACGTTTTTTTTTTGTAGTTACTCGAATTATGCATAAGTAGAATTAATACCATCTCATGTGGATTTCCATTTAGAAATCCATGCACTCAGTGACCTTATTTATAGATTTCTCTATAAATCCATATATTCCTAGATTGAATCTTATGAATTCACATGTGAATCCAAACTTACTAATATGAATTTCTACTCAGAAAAAGAGGTTCACTTGAGCCAAGAAAATATTTTTCTTCCTAATTATTTTCTTAAGCGGAAAAAAAAATTTTTTTTGACACAAGAAATTTCACTTATTCCAACAAAATTAATTCTCTTGCTTTAAGAAATACGTATCTTGATCCACGAAAATTTATTTAAGTCAAGAAATTCTTGTTGTTTTGAGAAAATTCAGCCTCTTGCTCCAAAAAATTTAGTTCTTGATAGAAGCAAATTTTCTTGTCTTGAGAAAATTTCTCTCTTGCTCCAAAAAATTAAATATAAAGATAGAAGTAAATTTTCATTAATATTTTTATTGATTAACATGTTAAATGGGAAGATCAAATAATATTTCATCATTTTTTTTTCATTCAATATGTATAATTGCACGCTAAAATAATATAAAATGGGTATCAAATATTTAAGAGAAAAATTTTCTCAAGGTGAGAAAATTTTTTTCTCAGCTGAAGTGGGTGGCGCTGCTTCCCTTAAGTATCTAAAAATTTTGATCAAATATAAAAATTTATTGTATCAAGTATTTATGATAATTTGAATTGAAAAAAAAAAATTAATTCCACCGAGAATAGAATTTCAAGAAAAATTTTTACTTCGGCCAACATAACTTCGGTCTTCCTTCAGACACCCGAAAATTTTCTTGAGCCAAGAATTTTGTTCTCTAGTCAAAAAATTTTTCTTTCTGTGTATGTTTATTCCACTTATATAAATTCACTAAAGGAATCCATACTTTCCTACACTGATAAAAATTTTTGTAAAATTACAATCATATTACAAAACAAATAATAAGTAAAATTACAAATCAGTGTATAGCAATGCGAAATGAAATACAATTCATGTAATTTTGCAACACCCGTCAGCAAATCTACTAAGATGTATTGTAATTTTACAAACTTCATGTATAAAACTAACACGCATTGTAATATTACAGAACCGTTGGTCAATTTTTAAGAAAAAGCTTTTTAATTTTACAACCATTATTTGTGATCTGATTCGGCATAATTGTATGTAAAATCACAAAAAAATATTGTAATATATATTACAATAATCCGATAAAAAATTTAAAAAGCTTTTTTTTATTTTTACAATTTTCATTGTAAAATTACACAGTGCAATGTAATGTTACCCGACAATTTTAATTATATTACACGAATTGCAACTCTACTTCACTGTTTTCCAATTTTAAAAACAATACTTTTCAGTTTTACAAAAATGAGACTGATGTATCAAAAAACAACAATGTCCTTCATATTTATTTTTACTAATTTTTAGTCTATGGTTGTATATTTGTGATAATAAATTCGTGGCATCATTTATCTTTTATAAATTTTAATATTACGCTCAAACGATCATTTCAAAATCAATATATTTGAATGAGTATATGTTAGACTTTAACTTTTATAATATTCAATGAATTATAAATAATGTAAAAGTTAGTTATTTTCCATCAATAAACTGCATCAAATAACACAAATAATGTAAATAATAAATAATAAGCCGTAATGCTCAATCACCACATAGGATAAGCTTATAAGAATAATAAGATGTTAAATCACCTATCGGTCGTACGGCGTAAGGCGTTAGGTATCGGTCTAGCAAGCGCGCGGCTCGCGTTCGATTCTTAGTTAGGGTAAATATTATTTTCACTTTATATCATCTTAATTGTAAAAATGAGGTCTACGTAAGATGCAAAATCTAGTCAGTGCTTCATAAATTAAAATGACAACAAATATTAAATCAAATCTTTCTTTTTTATTATTTCAATTCAAGTAAAATTCAAGGAAAGTATTGTAATTTTACAAACGTAGCTAATCTAAAAATATTTGTAAAATTACAAACCCGTTTTGTAAAATTAGTAACCTCACAGAGCTATATATGTTTTGTAATATTACTGTACCCGATTGTAATTTTAGATAAATGTTTTGCCTATTAACCTCCAATACATTTCTTGTAAAATTACAATAGAAATTTTTAACAGTGTTGCATAAGTTAATTTTCCATCAACAAATAATTAATTCGCGTACACATAGCGCCAACTTCCCCCTCTCATTCATAAATACAAGGGTTTTCATGCAAACTTACGAATTTTTTTAAAAAAGCCCTCATATTTCCTCACTTGTCCAGGTTGGGTGGGCGCCAGGTTGGGCGTTACTGACAAAGAGTCTGCAGGATAGGAAAGAAATTCCGGTAATCCGTTTGTTGTCAGTAGTGTAATTGATCAAAGGATTCTTTTCGAATTATTTCATCCCCTATCCACAAAAATATCCAATCCAATATTATAGATAAAAGGCTTTTCTTATTTTTCATTTAATTCCTACCACATACATCACGATATCTTTTTTGACGGTAACCGTGATTATTATTATTGTTGTTATTATATGAGATTTATTAACAATGCACAGACTGTAGTCTCCTCGGACGAACGAAATTCCCTATTTGATAAAAGCGTTTATTGCGAAAAACAGGAATTATCACACGTATTTTCATGAAACACAATTTGCGAATTGAAAATTAAATCGAAATACTTTGAGCACTAGTTAGCGTTGTTAATCCTATGCGTGGCCATATTTCGCTTAAATAGGTGATAACGAGTGGTTATATATTCCTGGGGGTCATAAGTTTAGAAAATATGAAAAGCGGGAATCTGAAGGGTATGTATGGAACTTCTGTTCGTTTTTTAAGTTTGAAAAACTTAAAAATCTTCCAATTGTTCTACGCAGAGATGAATTTATAGGAACCTTTCCAAAAATTATGGGAATAGTTCCTATAATAAAATGATCATTATTGGTATCAATCCTATGCTCATTATGGGAACCATACCCATAGTTTATTGAAAATGTTCCTATAATGAAGCAATCACATCAAAAATATAAAGTAATGATTATATATTTTTTTGCTAATAAATTTTTTTTTGTAAATAAAAATTGATCTTTCACTAGAGTGAAAAAATTTCTTTTTCATAATTTTTATTCACGTGTATACTTAATCTTGAATCGTTTATTCTAACTCAGTTAATATTGTGTTAGATAATATTGAAAAATATTGTAGCAATTCTAAAATTTCTCTAATAAAAGGGATATTTTCTCACTATTCAATTAAAGGAGCAAAATAGATATGGAAATTCATTGTTTATTTTTATAATTTCTTTTTATTTTTAATACAAATTATTTATTTACAATACATACGTTGAATATTTATTAAATCCACCTTTTGGGTATGTAACTTTTATTGTTTATATGAACAATATTACTTATTTTACATAATTCAAATGATGTTATTGAGAAGCAAGTAAAATTATTGAAATTACTAATAATTTCAAATGCTTCGAAGTGATCATCGAAGTCACAAATAACTTGAGTTGTAATGATAAATATCTCAATATTATTAGTCATCATCACTATGATATTATGGGAATGGTTCCTATGATATTATAGGAATGGTTTCTATAATATTATAAAAACTATTTCTATACATTATGGGAATCATTCCTATACTGTAAAAAATTTTTTAGACTCGGTGTGGTGTAAATGATTCGGTGTTAAAATTTTTAACACGGACGGTGTGAAAATCACACTAAGTGTAATGTTAAATTTGAACAGTGTAAATCCTAAATTTTACACCACCAAGCGTGTAAATGTATTTCCTGAAAATTTCTCATTAATTAATTTGATTGTTTAGCTTCAGACTTGTACGATATTAAATTATAAATATAAACATGTAGAAATAAATATTTAAAAGTATGTTTTTTTTTTTTTTTATATTATGCTATTTTACGGAGTAAAATCATTCCAATGTTAATCTTAATATCATTGGAAAGTCTGCAACAAGAATGTTAATATTCAAGTTGTTAAAAATTTATCTAATTATACGGTGGATCATATGTTAGAGTCTATTGATAAAAATGCGAATGTTTATAGTGTTAAATACATTTTAATATATATTCTTAAAGACATACCCACATCATTTTTTCATATATTTATTTATATTACATATATGTATATATGAAAAATATATCAAAATGCATGTGAGTACTCAAAATAAGCTCTTGATGAGTGTAACATCGGGATGAGCTTAAATTTTTAAAAATATCAATAATTAAGAAATGACCTTGTATCTTGTGAACTATTGGTATTTTTACACGCTTTTTATTAGCTTCACTTGTATGTCAGTTTGTCAGTTTGTCAGTTTGTCAGTTTGTCAGTTTGTCAGTTTGTCAGTTTGTCAGTTTGTCAGTTTGTCAGTTTGTCAGTTTGTCAGTATGTAACTCTCCTTTCGCATAAAGAGACTACCATAATGATATTATTTAAATTTTGATTATTATCAACCTAGAACCCAGGTGATGACCTTCCTAGTCATCCTCTGATGACCATCCCGAAGTTATATCTCGAAACCAGGTGTTTTCCTCCGTAGGTTTTCATCGGGAATGGCACAGATAAACCCGTACATCAACCCGGGAATCCTCTGATCACCATCCCAGAGTTATATCTCGAAACCAGGTGTTTTCCTCCGTAGGTTTTCATCGGGAATGGCACAGATAAACCCGTACATCAACCCGAAATCCTCTGATGACCATCCCGAAGTTATATCTCGAAACCAGGTGTTTTCCTCCGTAGGTTTCTATCAGGAATGGCACAGATAAACCATACATCTACCCGAACTCCTCTGATGACTATCCCGAAGTTATATTTCAAAACCAGGTGTTTTCCTCCGTAGGTTTTCATCAGGAATGGCACAGATAAACCCTGACATCAACCCGGAATCCTCTGATGACCATCCTGAAGTTATTTCGAAAACCAGGTGTTTTCCCTCCGTAGGTACACGCTTTATATTAGCTTCACTTGTATGTCAGTTTGTCAGTATGTAACTCTCCGTGGGTAATTTGCGCGCCTGAATATTTTTGATAATCAACAAATAATAGTTTAAAAAAACTAAAAAATCACGCTTTATAAATAAACCAAACTAAAAAGTAAAAATAAATAATAGTTTAAAACTAAAAAACACGCTTTTTATAGAAAACCAAACTAAATAGAAAATTTTTAATAAATTTAAATTAAGAATAGTGTTAAAATTTCAATAAATATAAATTAATAATAGTGTAAATAAAAAAATGTATTTTATTTTAAAAAGCGTGGGTGCATGGTGTCAATAGTTATAAATATTTTATTGACAGATATGAGTAGAGTGATTATCATTTTGATATCTTAAAAGCACCCCACGCTTTTTAAAATAAAATACATTTTTATTTACACTATTATTAATTTATATTTATTGAAATTTTTAACACTATTCTTAATTTTAAATTTATTAAAATTTATTTTCTCTATTTTTTAGTTTGCTTTTATAAAAGTGTTTTTAGTTTTTAACTATTTATTAAAGATATAAGCTCATCCCGATGTTACACTCATCAAGACCTTTTATTTGACTACCCACATGCATTGTGATATATTTTTCATATATACATATATATATATATATATATATATATATATATATATATATATATATATATATATATATATATATAGCATATATATATATATATATATATATATATATATATAATAGAGTGTATCAAAAAAATCAAATATTTTTTTTTTTTCAATGAACATTGAGAAATCGTCAGAGTATCTCTAGAAAAAGATCCTCTTAAAATATGAGCTCTTAATATTAATATTTAGAGGTGGCGTCAAGTAATTTCTATTTCCCATTTAAATAACATAGAAAAATATTCTTTTAAAGTTTGGAATTTTGTAACGTGACAACGAGCTACTTTATAGGTAAAACTGAACCTTTTTCTTATGGGCAATTGAATGCTCTACAAAAAAGGTTTGGTTGAAATTTTGCGTAAGTCAAGCCGTTTTAAAGATATCGAGCCTCAAACTTCAGACTGTTATAAATTACGGTTTGTTTTTGTCTTAAACACAAGAAAATCCATTTATATGCAATAAAAACCCATTATTATTAACTTTAGAATAATAATATGCATATATTTAATAGAATGCTTGTCCAAAATTCTTAATAATTTGACAAATGCTAATTTTTATTAATTATTAACGAAAAATATTTACTTATGGGTCATTCCATGTCAAATCAAACAATAATTGAAAACAAACCCTTTCGATTTGGACAAATTTTGATCAGAAGTTTTCTTTTATCATATAACGAAGTTCTGTGAAAGGAAAAAAAAAATTTTTTTTTTCACAAGATATGCAAATTCAAAATTTTCCAATTTTTCCAGTTTTTCAATTTTGATTTTGTAATATCTTGAAGGCTATTATAGATACAGAAATAGGCTTTCGTTTGTTTGATAGGGAACACTTGGGGATATTGAAAAAAAAAAAAAAAAAAGAAGTTGAAACCAATTTATTATTTAATAATTCCAGGTCGTGTATTTAATTTTTTAATGCTCAAAATTACAATAATATGTATTCGCATACCTGAATCTCATTTAGAAATAGCAAAAAACAAAAAAAAAATTTATTTTGAATTCAAAAATTCACATTTAAAAAAAAAAAAAGTTCTAAAAATTTCAGGATCTTTTAAGACTAGTACAATGTATTATACAAAAAAAAATTGAGCCAAAATTTTGATGTCGATTGTCATTTTCGACTATGTTCAAAAATTTAAAATTTGACAAATTTGACTTATTTCAAAATTTTTTTCCAAATTTTTTTTTTTTCAATAGCCCCAAGTGTCCCCTATCAAACAAACGAAAGTCTATTCCTGTATCTATAATAGCGTTCGAGATATTACAAAATCAAAATTGAAAAACTGGAAAAATTGGGAAATTTTGAATTTGCATATCGCTTGAAAAAAAAAATTTTTTTTTCCTTTCGCAGAACTTCGTTATATGATAAAAGAAAACTTCTGACCAAAATTTGTCCAAATCGAAAGGTTTCGTTTTCAACTATTGTTTGATTTGACATGGAATGACCCATAAGTAAATGTTTTTCGTTAATAATTAATAAAAATCAGCATTTGTCAAATTATTAAGAATTTTGGACAAGTATTCTATTAAACATATGCATATTATTATTCTAAAGTTAATAATAATTGGTTTTTAATGCATATAAATTGATTTTCTTGTGTTTAAAACAAAAACAAAGACGTTTCATTCATTCAGACAGTCATTTCAAGACGCGAAGACCTTTCATTTGAGTACCCACATGCATTTTGATATATTTTTCATATATATATATATATATATATATATATATATATATATATATATATATACATATATAAATATATGAAAAATTGATGTGGGTACTTAAATGAAAGATCTTGATGAGTGTAACATCGGGATGAGCTTATATCTTTAAAAACGTCAATAGTTAAAAAAGTAAAGTGCAATTTAACAAAAGTTATTATTTAAGAAAGCAAAATTTTATTTATTTATAGTTCACAAGCTACGGCAGTCACATAGTGACTGCAAGGTTGCTAGTAATAGTTATTAAATTTTAAAAGCTATAAATAATAACACGGAATAGTGTAAAACAGTAAATTACACCGTGTTAAATTTACACGAGTGAAAATTTTACACCGACATTTCACACTTACACGGCGGTGTAAAAGTCCCTGAGTCCAACTTTACACCGAAATTTTTTACAGTGTATATATTATGGGAATCATGCCGATATTACAGTTATAATTATAGGTATCGTTCCTATAATTATAGAAACCATTCCCATAATTATAGTAATATTTCCCAAAAATTATGGTTACAATTTCCATAATTTAAGTAATTGCTCCTAAACTGGTATAGGAAAACATTTCATTAAAATTATAGGAATGATTACCATATTTTTCTCTCCGTGTACCAATACAATTTATAAAGGTTTGTATATAAATTCATATTAGAAAGTTTGGATTCATATGAAAATTCATAAAATTCGATTTAGGAATATATGGATTTATGGAGAAATCTATAAATACGCTAACTGGGTGCACGGATTTCAATATGAAAATCCATATGAGAAAGCATTACTTCAACTAATGCATAGTTCGAGTAACTACAAAAAAATCGTTTAGAAATATTTCTACACTTGAGGCGTTGTATAAATATAAATAATGCTGTGAAGCGGGAAAGAATAGGAGTTACGGTAATTATTACGTTAAGCGTTCCACATTCACGTAACAGAATATTGGTAGGAAAGGATTGAGAAAGGAATGTGGAGAGGATCATCTTAATGTGAGTTTATAGAATATGCGAGAGAAAATTATTAGATAGCTCGGACTGGGATTCGAACCCAGAACCTTCCGAAGACATGTCGGCTACTCTACCATTTGAGCTATCCGGTCTATACTAAATTTCCTTTCGCTTATTCTATATACATTAAGCCACACCGTCCATCTTACGGTAAGCATTTTTACAAATATAAATAATGCTGTGAAGCGGGAAAGAATAGGAGTTACGGTAATTATTACGTTAAGCGTTCCACATTCACGTAACAGAATATTGGTAGGAAAGGATTGAGAAAGGAATGTGGAGAGGATCATCTTAATTTGAGTTTATAGAATATGCGAGAAAAAATTATTAGATAGCTCGGTCTATGTGATCATAGATCTATGTGATCTAGCTCACGGCGTTGTAATTCAGGTATCTATGCACGTCCTCAGTATATGGACTCCATATCTTCTATCCTAGTTTATTTATGAACAGAGAGGGGAAATTTTGCGATATGTGAAAGCAAATTAAAGGTTTGTTGGTGGAAAATTAATTTATGCAAGAACAACCCATATGGTATCATTCGTTTACTTGAAAAATGAAATATTAAGAATCTAGTGCCGTAAAGGTAAAATTAGCTGTCATGGCAGAGATTGTCACACTTTATTAAGGATAGTAATTAAAGTAAATTAATTTATTTCTGTCAATAATCTATTTGAGCTTTTTATTTAGCATAACATTGGAAGTTATGTTATGTCTCATAAAGTTGTGTAAGTATTATTAAAATGAGTTTGCTTGGGGCATTAAAATTCCACTTAGTTCCCTTAATTGCGCAAATTTACCCCACACGAGTGCGCACACTACTCTTAGTACGGGGTAAGTGTGCGCATTTTGAATAATTCGGATTAATCCGTTTATTTTCCGAATTTTTAAGGTCTTAGACTTTATTTCTTAATTTAATTATTACCTAAATGAACACTCTATCAAAAACATGTTTTTATTTTCCTTTTATGCTTATCGTTTAATTTTGACACCAGTTTGAATGCTTAAGTGCGCACACTTGCCCCATATGACTCTATAGAAATTCACATAGGAAACTGTGGGAACATGAATTCCCCTTTCTATATGAATTCCTATATAAATCCATACATTCCTACATTGAATCTTATGGATTCTATATCTCCTACATAAATCCATACTTTCTTATGTGGATTTCGATGGATCCCCATACAAACCTACATGGATGTTTTTGATAAAGTATACTTGAGTGTCATTAAAGCATATAATATCAATTAAAGATCTTGGACAGCTCGGTGGCTCGGAAGACTGACCGCAAAGTTCGCGGTTCGAGCCCTCGATGTACTCAGTTTTGTTTTTCTTTTTTTAATTTTCTGGCCCATTGCACTATATATAATTATATATAATTTAATAAAATTATATGTAATTATATTAATTTTTTTCCTGGTTTTCTATAAGAATTCACATGAAAATTCCATGAAAATCATATATAAATCCATCCGAAAACTATGTGAAAATCTAGGCTGACTTCCTATATGGTTTTTTTCTTTATAGAATTTTTAAATTTTTTCATCTAAAAACTTAAGTTTTTTAAAAAAGAACCATTTTTTCTTTTTTTTATTTTCAATAGCTATAATTTTCTAACACGTCGTTTAATTTTAAACTGCTTCGTAGCATTTGACGCACTTTTTTTAGTAAAAAAAAAAGTGTCTTTAATTTTAAGAGCTTAGTCAAATGTTTTAACAGAACTATTTAAAAGAAACTTGGAAAAAAAATTTTTGTTTTTCGAATATCTTTGCAACGGCTTCAATGATTGGTTTCAAAATTTAATCAGCTCAAATGATTTGACAAAATTTAACACACACTCATTTTATCTCAAAAATTTACTGACATTTAAGTTAAAAAAAGTTTGAATTAAAAAAAAAAAAATTCATTCTATTAAAAAATCTCGATTTTGATAAAATAATAAAAAAATTTAATTTTTTATTAAAGTTATTATAAAAAATCACTAAAATTATAATTATATCATTAATCAATAATTAATTATGTAAAAGTTACAAATCTTTAAAAATAAAAATAAAATTTCTTTTAAAAAAAAATTATTCAAATTATTTATAAAAAAAACTTCTATTTTGATCAATAGAGAAAAAAAATCGAAAAGTAACAATACGTGCTAAATTTCCCGCAACAAAAACCACCAACTTATTGCATTAAGCCGTCAATATCTTACAATGTCCCCAGCATTTACTGTCAAACAATACCGTTACTTCAAAACCAGAAATAGAATAAAAAACTATTTTTTTGATTGAAAAGTCAATTTGTTTTAACGTTAAATTTTTCTTTGGTAAACTTTTATAAAAAAAAAAAAAAAAAAGAAAAAAAAATGCGAATGAAATTTTTCTCTTACAAAATATACATACATGAAATATTGATAAATTCATTGCTAGCAAACTGAATTCATCAAAACTAAAAAAATTGTTTTCAATTTTTCAAGTTTTTCTTATAAAAAAAAAAAATTTTACACTTTAACGCGCTTTATCTCCTAAACTATCAATTCTATGAAGATTTTTCTGATAAAAATGATAGCGCACAAAATTTGATCTTTTAAACCCAAAAATTCTCTTCAAATTCACTGAAAAAATCCGAAATCCAAATGATCGAATAAATTCTCAACCATCCGACACTTTAAATCCTTTCATCCGAAATCTGTCACCCACGCACTTTTATCCTGCGATAAATCTCTTGGCCCCTCTAATCAGCCCTTAAATACGCAATTACGTGGTAGTTCACTAACCAGTGATTATAATTTAATTATTATAATTATAAACTGATGTTTTGTTAAATTATTAACGATTAATTATTCCTGTAATTGTGATTAATTTTAAGTATGAGTACACATCAATACACCATAGATCGCAGTTGCTAGATAATGGGTTATTCACTAGTCGAGCTTCTTAACCGTCGGAACCTGTTGCAGTTTTACTTGGAAGCGGTAATACGCCGCTTCTGATAATTTATTTTACTTTTTATAGTTTTAAATTGTTTTGCACGGAAGAGTTTTTAATTTTTAATTTTATTTTTTGGTATAAATATTATTAATATTATTAATGTAATACTAAGCTACTTCTACAAGTTTAATAAAAATTTAAAATAATAATAATAATAATAAAAATTTAAAATAATAATAAAAAGTGAAAATAGTGAAATAGGAAATATTTGAAATTTTAATTTATTCAAAAAATTTTAAATAATAATAATAATAATTAAAGTGTAAATAAAGAAAAAAATAGTCAAATTGGAAAAATTTTATTTTCAAAAAAAATTTTAAATAATTATAATAATAATAAAACTTAGAATAAAAAGTGAAATTATAAAAAATTAATTTCTTAATTTGGAAAAATTTGAAATTTTATTCAAATAATTTTAAAATTGTAAATTTTTTTAATTTGGAGGCAAAAATTTAGTAAAATTTTGATTTTTTATCAAAAATTTTAATTTTTAGTAAATTTTATTATTTTTGTTGAAAATGAATTTTTTGTCAAAAATTCAATTTTTAGTGAAGTTTCTTAATTTTTATTAAGATTTGAAAATTTTCAGATAATTTTATTTTTGTCAAAATTTTTGTTGAAAATGTATTTTTGGTCAAAAATTCAAATTTTCTTAATTTTTGTCAAAATTGAAATTTTTTCAGCAAATTTTATTAACTTTGTCAAAATTTTTGTTGAATATGAATTTTTTGTCAAAAATTCCAATTTTTAATAAATTTTCTTTTTTTTTGTTAAAATTTAAAAATTTTTACTAAATTTTGATGAAAATAAATTTTTTGTCAAAAATTCAAATTTTTAGTGAATTTTCTTAATTGTTGTTGAAATTTAAAAATTTTTACTAAATTTTATTATTTTTGTCAAAAATTTTGTTGAAAATAAATTTTTTGACGAAAATTCAAATTTTTAGTAAATTTTCTTAATTTTTGTTGAAATTAAAAATTTTTAGTAAATTTTATTATATTTGTCAAAATTTTTGTTGAAAATAAGTTTTTGTCAAAATTAAAAATTTTTCTAAAAATTAAAAATTTTTATCAAAATGAAAAATTCATGATTTTTATCAAAACTAAATTTTCAATAAAATTCTAAATTTTCAAAAAATTAATTTAAATTATTACTAAAAATTTTTTTTAAATAAAAAAAAAAATTTTTTTTTAATGAAAATTAAAAAAAATATTTTCTTAAACTTTCCAAAAAAAATTTCCAATTTTACCAAAATTTGCACAAAAAATTCAGCTTGAACTTGTCAAAAATTTTTTTTCAAATTTTCCAACTTGAAACTTGTCCAAAATTTCCACCAAAAATTCCCGCCTCAACTTTCCCAAAAAAAAAAAAAATTCCACATCTTTAAACTCCAAAATTTTCCATAAAAAAAATCAACTAACAACCAATAAATCTAAAAATAAAATGTAGGATGAACGTGCATAAATATTCACAATCACTAAAAATAAAAAATAAATAACTTGACTCGTGGGTGCGCTCACCTGGGCCAGAATCATGACGTGCGGCAGCTGGCGCGCCTCGCCGCGCACTGACTGACCGCTCCGCACCCCGAGCATCACTCCCACCCGGTAACCAAACCCTCCGCCACCAGCGCCCCCAGTTCTCATCCCCAAGTTTGCCCCTCTCTTTTTCTCACCCTTTCAACCCTCCCCTGAATGTTTCCTCAACCCTCCCTGACTTCTTCGTCACAAGTGATCATCACCCCGCAATCTCTTTCGTTTTTCAGTAAACAAATTCCGGGATTTTTTGTGCGTTGATTGGACGGCAAACATGCAAATTGAGGATACGAATCTTTAAATCTTGTCTCGCTAAACGAGGCTCGATATTAACAGAGGGTGTCAGAACCCGGGGGAGGTGTTACAGAGAGGAAGGGGGTCAACATGACTCGTGGGAAATATGTGATAATCCAACGGATTGAGTCTCTATACCATTAATGAAATAATCACGTAATTTCCCGAGCACTATTTGCTATATATAAATTTATATGTATATATATATATACTGTGGATACTATATGTATGGATTTATGAAGAGGAGGGGATGGGAGGGGGTATAACAATGTTGATAGGTGAATTCATGGAGATAATTTATCGAACGAGCTACAAAGAAGTGATTCTAGTCTTTTATATTCATGTGTTATATATGGCGTAATTATAAAAAAAAATAAAGTATAATTGTTCGGGTAAAGAGGTCTTTATAGAAGTTGCAGAAAAAAAAAGTGTGATTAGAAAATGATTTATTTTTTTGCGGAGTTCTTTTGAAAAAGTGAAAATTGAAATTTTGGAGTTTTTTTTAGGGGGCGCTGAAAATTTAAAGAAATTTTGCAGTGAAAATTAAGTATGGTGCATGATTTTAAAGTTTAAAAGTTTCTTTTTAAAGTCCCTTAGCCGAAGACATGGATAAAAATTTTGGTTTGGTTTTTTTTGAACCTCGGAAGTTCAAAATTGAAATTTTATGAATTTTTACTTTTTGATTAAGGGCGCTTAAAATTTAAAGAAATTTTGGGGTTAAAATTAAGCTTGATATATAATTTTGAAGCTTGAAAGCTTCTCTTTAAGGCCATTTAGTTAAAGGCATGAAAAAAAATTTTTATTTTGGTTTCTTTTTAACCTTGAAAGTTGAAATTGAAATTTTTTGAATTTTGAATTTTGAATGTGATTGAGGGCACTGAAAATTAAACGAAATTTTGGAGTTAAAATTAAGTTTGATGCATGATTTTAAAGCTTGAAAACTCTTTTTTGAAGTCGTAAAGCCGAAGACATGGAAAAAAATTTCGATTTGGTTTTTTTGAACCTTGAAAGTAAAAATTGAAATTTTATGAATTTTTACTTTTTGATTGAGGGCGTTGAAAATTAAAAGAAATTTTGGAGTTAAAACTAAGTTTGATACATAATTTTGAAGCTTTAAAGCTCTCTTTCAAGATCCCTTAGCCGAAGACATGAAAAAAAATTTTTATCTTGGTTTTTTTGAACCTCGAAAGTTAAAATTAGTTTTTCGAATTTTTACGCTTTGATTGAGGGCACTGGAAATTAAACAAAATTTTGGGGTTAAAATTAGGCTTGATACATTATTTTGAAGCTTAAAAGCTCTGCTTTAAGGTCCCTTAGTCAAAGACATAAAAAAAATTTTGGTTTTGGTTTTTTTGAACCTCGAAAGTTAAAATATGAAATTTTTTGAATCTTTACTCTTTGATTGAGGGCGCTGAAAATTTAAAGAAGTTTTGGAGTTAAAATTAAATTTAATACATGATTTTGAAGCTTGAAAGCTCTGCTTTAAGGTCCTGTAGCCGGAGACACGAAAAAAAATTTTAGTTATCGTTTTTTTGAACCTCGAAAGTTAAAATTAAAATTTTTTGAATTTTTACTCTTTGATTGAGAACGCTGAAAATTTAAAGAAATTTTGAAGTTACAATTAATAATGATACATAATTTTAGAGCTTAAAAGCTTCTCTTTGAGGTCGTGAAGTCAAAGACGAAAAAAAATTTTTTTCTGGTTTTTTTCTGACTTCTAAAGTGAAAAAGAAGTCGAAATTATTCTCTTTGACCGTTGAAACGAAAAATTAAAAGGAATGGTGAAGAAAATATTGAGTGTGCTAATTAGCACAGAAGATCAAAGACTGCTTTCAAAGATTTCATAATCAAAGACATAAAAAAAAATTTTTTTTCTATTTTATGAACTTCAGAAATTAGAAATTGAATTTTTTGAATTTTTCCTTTTCTATTGAGGGCGCTGAAAATGAAGACAAATTTTGAAATAAAAATTTGTTATTATTCATGAATTTGAAGCTTAAAGGCTCTTCTTTAAGATCCTACAGTCGAAGACATGAAAAAAAAATTTTTTTTTTTAATTTTTGGACCTTAAAAGTTAAAAAACCAAATTTTTAAAAATTTTTTTCTTATTAAGGGCGCTGAAAATAAAGAGTAATATTGAAGTTAAAATTAATAATAATTTATGTTTCTAAAGCTTAAAGGTTTATCTTTAAGAAAATATAGAAAAAATTTTTTTTGAATTTAATTTATAGTATTAAAAAATAAAAATAAATTGACATTGCAAAAAAGCCGACATTATCAATAAATCTAAAATATACGATAGATATTATATTTGGAATGAAAATCGACAGCTGGGATAATTGTCAGGAAAATACCTCGGTAATTTAATAAACTCTGTCAAAAGTGTCATCTCTAGCATTTTATCTGAGAGAATAAATAGTTTGCTATAAACAATATTTCATATTTCTCTGGTGATACACAAAATCCAAATATCAAAGACACGGAATGGGAAAAGTAAGGTAAAAAAGATTTAATGCACATTGTATACATGCTCATGTTCATGTTCTTGCCGCTACATTGTGACAATACACTACTACACTAACACACGCCGAGTATAGACATAACTGGGTCATCTTGTGTCAAACTCCAACCGCATGCATACAACCGAGCTTTCTTGTTATAACCCTATCAAAAAAATCTATATGGGAAACTAGCCTAGATTCCCTCATGATTTTCTATGGAAGTTTCATGTGAATTCTTATAGAAATCCAGCAAAAAAATTAATATAATTACATGGAATTTTATAAAATTATATATAGTGCAATAGGCCAAAAAATTAAAAAAAAGAAAAACAAAACTGGGTACATCGAGGACTCGAACCGCGAACTTTGCGGTCAGTCTTTTCCGAGCTACCCAGCTGTCCAAGATCCTTAATTAATATTATATGCTTTAATGACACTCAAGTATACTTTATTAAAAACATCCATGTAGGTTTGTATGGGGATCCATCGAAATCCACATAAGAAAGTATGGATTTATGTAGGAGATATAGAATCCATAAGATTCAATGTAGGAATGTATGGATTTATATAGGAATTCATATAGAAGGGGAAATTCATGTTCCCACAGTTTCCTATGTGGATTTCCATAGAGTCATATGGGGCAAGTGTGCGCACTTAAGCATTCAAACTGGTGTCAAAATTAAACGATAAACATAAAAGGAAAATAAAAATATGTCTTTGATAGAGTGTTCATTTAGGTAATAATTAAATTAAGAAATAAAGTCTAACACCTTAACACTTCGGAAAAAAACGGATTAATCCGAATTATTCAAATTGTGCACACTTACCCCGTACTAAGGGTAGTGTGCGCACTCGTGTGGGGTAAATTTGCGCAACTAAGGGAACTAAGTGGATTTTTAATGCCCCAAGCAGACTCATTTTAATAATACTTACTTAAATTTATGAGACATAACATAACTTCAAATGTTATGCTAAATAAAAAGCTCAAATACATTATTGACAGAAAAACATTAATTTACTTCAAGTACTATCCTTAATAAAGTGTGACAATCTTTGCCATGACAGCAAATTTTGCCTTTACGGCACTAGATTCTTAATATTTCATTTTTTAAGTAAACGAATGGTACCATATGGATTGTTCTTGCATAAGCTTGCATTTTTCACCAACAAACCTTTAATTTGCCTACACATATCACAAACTTTCCCCTCTCATTCATAAATAAAGGGGTTTTCATGCGAACCTTAGAATTTTTTTGAAAGAGTCTTTATATCTCCTCACACGTCCAGGCTGGATCGGCGCCAAGTTGGGCGCCACTGACAAAGAATCCGAAGGATAGAAAAGAAAGGTTGTTACTAACGATATCTCAGATAGCTTAATGTGAAGAGCCCTCGTTGCGTAACCAAAAAATTCGGGTTCGATTCCCGGACCTTGCTGTCCGAACTATTTTTTCTGTTTTGTGAGTTAAAACTAATTAAGATGACTTCTAAGCTTATATTTAAGGCAGTTTGGGTGCCAAATGACTTCAATTTGACCCCGTATTTTTTTATATTCATTCGGAAGATTATGATTCAATACATCTATAGAAAAAAAATCAGATTTCCTTACCACACCGTTTAAGAGATATAATTAATTAAAGTTTTGCAAAAATACACGATCTCTTATGAGTGTCCTTGTTCAATAACTCCGGAAAGTGAGGATTTATAAAAAATCGGCCAACTTGACCCCATCAAAAAAACTTTCCAATAGATAGAACAATATTTCATACATATTCTATCAAAATTTGATAACGATTTACCACATAGTTTAATTTAATTAATTTTTTAATATCAAAAATTGGTTTCTATCTTTGTTGTTTGTCGGAGACTTTACTCCCCCATCTTTATCAGGGGAAAAATGGTGACTTCTCGGTGCGCGGCAAATTTGAAATTGAAATATAAAGAACTTTTGCATTAAAATAAATTGTTATTAAACATACATTAAAAGTTCACATAAATTATACACTGTAAAAAAACCGGTGTGAGTCCATTGGTTGTAAGGTGTTAAAAATTTCCGGTGTTAAATTCAACACCGAAATCGGTGTAACAGTAACACCGGTCGCGGTGTAAATATTTTTTTTCGGTGTTAAATCGGTGTTATAAATTTTCCGGTGTTGATAATATTTCAACTAACACAATTTTTATAATTAAACTTTTTATGTTTAATAATTAAAGATAAATAATTAAAAAAGTTAATATTTAATTTAGAAAGTTTAAAATAATAATATATTAAATAAATAAAAATTTTTGATTTAAATAAATACACTGTAAAAAATTTCGATGTAAAAATGGACCCAGAGCACTTTATACGGCCGCGTAGTGCGAAATAATGGTGTGAAATTCTCTCGGTGTAAATTTTCGATCCGTGTTACTTCAACACCATTATTATAGGACAATTTTAGGACATTGTATGGATAATCGAAAACTCTAAAATAGTGGATTTTAGCAACTATTTCATAACTTTTAAGTATTTTTACTTCCCGCTAAGAAAATTGAAAACTTTCAAAAATCGGGAAGTTATTGGTTTTACACCGTTTTTCGAAAATCGAGTTTTCATCAGATCTCGAAGTTTTAAGGTCACAGGAAGCTTCTCTGACTATTCCCACGATGGTGTCCGTGCGGCTGTATGTATATGTGTGTGTGTGTGTGTGTGTGTGTGTGTGTGTGTGTGTGTGTGTGTGTGTGTGTGTGTGTGTGTGTGTGTGTGTGTGTGTGTGTGTGTGTGTGTGTGTGGGTGTGTGTGTGTGTGTGTGTGTGTGTGTGTGTGTGTGTGTGTGTATGTAAACCTTTTATAACTTTTGAACGGCTCGGCCGATCGAATCGAAATAGATGGTGATCCAAAGAGTATCATTGCTATTAAATTTCGTGAACATTTGAATCGATTCGGTTGGCTAGATTTTGAGAAATCTCAAAAATAAAATTTTCAAAAAATCGTTTTTTTGGAATAACTTCTAAACGGCTTCACCGATCAATTCCAAAAACTATTCAGCTCTTGAGCTTAAAAAACCACGTCGATTGCCACCAATCCCATCAAAATCGGTTGATTCGTTCGAGAGTTATCGAAAACGAAAAATTTCGAAAAAAGTGTTTTTTTTACATAACTTCGAGATTTCTCTTTGGATCATTTTTGACGAAATAAAATAATTATTAGAGCCCAAAAAATCACGTCGATCGCTACCAAGAACGTGAAAATTGGTTGATTGGTTCGTGAGTTATCGTTGTCGAAAAAATTCGGAAAAAGTGAATTTTTCAAATTTCTCTAAAATTTTCGGTTCGATCAGTTTGTGTTCAAAGTATATAATAGATTTTGAAAAAGTGCGTGGAATACTGCCAACCGCGTGAAAATTGATTCATTCATTTAGAAATTATTGCAGTTTGAAAATTCAAAAAATACTGTTTTCCCGGGAAAAAAAGTTTAGATCTGCTCGGATCAAATTTAATCTGAGCAGATCAGATTTGATCTAAATTTAGATCTAAGTAGATATGGACAGATCTAATTTGATCTACTTAGATCAAACCAGATCGAATTTGATCAAAATGAAATTAAAAAGTAGATATGAATAGATCTGTTCTGATTAAACTAGATCCGGTCAGATCAAATTAGACCAATCCAGATTAAGTTTGATCAAAATTAAATTAAAAATTAGATATCAATAGATCTTTGATCTATGCAGATCTAATTTAATCTGATTATTACGCGGTAAAAAACGTTTAGATATGATCAGATCGTTAGATCAAATCAGATCAAGCTTGATGAATATATGTAATCATAAAGATGATATGGATAGATCTAATTAGATCTGCTCTGATCAGAGCAGATCTAATAATTATTTTAGGTATAAGAATCTTAATTACCGTTCAGAGAACAATATTTTCAATAACTAAAATTCAAAACAAAAAAATTTTATTTTTATCGATAAGCCAAACATCAATTGTTTCGCCTCCAAAGCTCTCATTGAGCTTTTGCTCATAAGCAGCTTTCAGATCCAGGCACAGAAAAATTGCAACTTTTGTAATTACAAAACATCAAAGTTATATACGTTAGCTAAGATGTGAGCTTTTAATCCAAATAAGCCAGCTCTAATTGAAAAGCAAATAAACTTGTTTGAAAAAGTGGAAAGCTTAAATATTGATTGTGCTGAGAGCTTCTCTAGTCAAGACATTGTTTCACTTGGCTGAGATAAACCCGAAATATGAGGCGAGTTTGAGGGTTGTTCGCAAGCCCATATGTCGGTAAATATTTATTATAATCTCTCAAATGGGTGTTTATGTAATCATCTTAACTCGGTAAACAATAACTGTATTGATTACATCGGTCCAGGAAATGTAAACAATCTTGATTATCTCAACAATGTCAATTATTTTGACGGGCCATCGATTATTCTCCCACTTACTATTACCGGCTATCTCTTCTCGTGACATCCCGAAAATCTCGACAATTCACGTTAGACATGATAATCCTGTCATTGAGCCTATTATTCTGCCTAAATACATTTCCTTTATTGTGATGACCTCTGACGTATGTGGAGTCTTCGATCTTATCCTCTGAATTTTTCTTAAGAAATTTTTTTAAGTAATTTATGAGTAAGTATTTTTAACTTCCCGCTAAGAAAATCGAAGATTTTCAAAAATCGGGAAGTTATTGTTTTCACCTCATTTTGTAAAAATCGAGTTTTCATCAGATCTCAACGTTTAAAGGTCATAGGAAGTTTTCCTGACTACCCCCGCGATGTTGTCACTATGTCTGTATGTATGCACTGATAAAAAAATGACTTGATTCAAGAAAAATTTTTTCTCCAAAATGTCATTCTTATTTCAAGTAATTCAATTCTCTTAATTTAAGAAATTAATTCTCGAATCAAGAAACTTGGTTATTTTAAAATAAGATATATGTATACAACTTCGCCCAAGAATTTCTTTCTCTTGGATTAAGATAGGCGGTAACATAGGTTCAAGATATTACCGACTTCTTCCAAGTATGATGCGACTCTTAAATTAAGATATTATTTTACTTGTTTTAAGCATATAAATTTTTGTATTTTTGCTATTCTCTGTATTAATAAATATTTTTCGGCAAATAGAGAAATACAAATTTTTTAACTTCAAAGTTTTTTTCTGACTTAAACATAACATTATAAATAAAAAAATTTGTTCTTGAATCAACAATCAATAATTCTTGAAATGAAATAAAATTATTCTTTATTGAAGAGAATCGTTTTTGAATAAAGAATTCACTTGTATCGATCGAAGATAATATAGACTTGAACCAAGTAAAAATGTTATCGATCGGAGTGATTAGACCTCTCAATCCAAGAAACATGAATTCAAGACAAAAATTTCTTGAAGTAAGACAATTAGTTCTCTTCAAAATAATTTTCTTGGATCAAGAATATTTTTCTTGAGTGAAGATAGTTTTTTATCAGTGTGTGTGTGTGTGTGTGTGTGTGTGTGTGTGTGTGTGTGTGTGTGTGTGTGTGTTTTTCCATTAGGGGGAATCCTTTTTACGGATTCTAGGCGTAGCTGTTTGGCCTGGATATGTGGCGACTCGACGCAGCGTCATACTAAAACTCGACGCTAACGCCCCTACCCACTAAACCCTAAACCCCTTTCCTCTTTCCTCTAATCCCTCATGGAAACCGCCGTTAGGCATTACTTCGTGGGGGGAGGATATAGCGACTGCTCTTCCTTCTGGTAATTAGGTATTATTTTACCTTTCTTCTAGTTGTTGTCATTTGCTCTTTTTCTTTCGATGGAACGCAAGTCTATAAGGACTTCTGTTGCAAACGTGTTTGCGGCGTTCCAGGCAGCCTCTGATGACAGCATTGCTTCTACTATTGTCTCTGGTTGGATTTTCTTCTTCAGGATCATCTCCAGCTCATCGCGCTGTAGGTAAAATCGTGGGCACTCAAAGAAAACGTGCTCCGCGTCTTCATTGATTCCTGGGCAGGACGGGCACTCCGGTGAATCATCATGCTTGAAGCGGTGAAGATACGTCCGAAAACATCCATGTCCTGACAACATCTGCGTCAGATAGTAATTGACCTCGCCATGACTCCGGTTTATCCAAATGTCGATTTTCGGTATGAGACGGTGTGTCCATCTTCCTGTTGTCGCGGCGTCCCACTGCGATTGCCATCGTGCGATGCTGTTCTGCCGTTCTTCAGCTCTGAGTTCCTCGGCACTTAGTGTGGTTGACCTCTTTCGTTGGTAAAGGTTCCGTCTTTCCTCAGCTAGAACTCTAAGCGGCAGAGTTCCGGAAATGACACACACTGCTACTTCTGATATCGTGCGGAATGCACTGGCTAGTCTTACAGCGCTCAGTCGATATACTGGTCCAGCTTTTCTCCATGATTCTTGCAACTTCAGCGCGTCTGCCCAAATGGATATTCCATATGTGAGCACCGATGTGACAACTGATGATAGTAGTAGTCTCCTGCTCTGCTTTGGCCCTCCGACGTTCGGCATCAGTCGTGCGAGACTAGCCCTCACTACTGACGCTTTGGCACTGACGTGTTCCACTTGCGTGTTCCACATGCATCACAAGCATGTGTTACTCTCCTCATCAGGTCCTTAGTCTGTTCTTCTGCACATCCAGTGTTGATCGGATCACCATCGAGGGCTATTAGTAATGCTTCTGGGTCAAAAGATTTTACCTTCCAACCAACGATGTTAGACTGCTTGACTGGTCTCTTGGGGTTCTGGTCGCTTGATATTTCCCAGAATATCGCATGATGGTCGCTGGCAGTGTAGATGTCCAACACTTTCCAGTTGCAGTCGCCTCTGGCAAGGCTATTACTGACAAAAGTGAGGTCTACAATTGAGCTTGCGTCACCTTTGGTGTAGGTCGGCGTATCACCACTGTTGAGCAAAACTACATCTAGTGTAGTAAAGGCCTCCAGTAGTGCTTTCCCTCATGCGTTTGTATGTTTGCTGCCCCAGTCAACTGCCCAGGAGTTGAAGTCTCCGGCTATCGCTACTGGATGGTATTGCTTCGCATCTTCGGTTAGTCGATCCAGGAAATCAGTGAAGTCAACAATGGAGAGGCTAGGTGGTGCGTAGCAGCTATAGAAGCGGATGCCTTCTACTGATACTGCTACAAAGCCGGCATTGCTGTTGTCGACTGCATTTTGGAAAAAAAGCTTGCCACATGACCAGATGACAGCTTTGGATGTGCTGTCAGATTCCCAGGGTTGGGTACTCAGGTGTTTATATGGCTCTGCTATCAGTACCAAGTCCAGCTCTAATTCTCGCACAGATTGCATGAGCAGGTCATGCGCTGCTTCACAATGGTTGAGGTTGAGCTGCAATATCCTCATGCTTGTTTGTTCGTCAACTTCTGGAGCGCCTCCTGATATACCGGGCATCTGTAGGTGCCGGCATGGTGAGCCACGTCCTTTGCTCCTTGCTGGTCAGCACATATTGCACACTTGGCAGAATTTTACAGTCCGCGATACGGTGCCCTTCTTGTCCACATCTGATGCAGAGTTTAGATCGGTCTACTTGGCTTTTACATTGGGGCCCAACATGTCCAAAGTGCCAGCATTTAAAGCATTGGATAGGTCTCGTCGTCGCTTTGATTCGGCAGTTAACCCACCCGACATGGATCTTGCCGGTTCCTTCCACTAATTTTCGCGCGATGGTCATAGGTAAAGTGACTGCAGCCGTCTGCGTACCTCTGAAAGCCTTACGGATTTTTATTCCTTCTAGAGGTATCTCATGATCTTTTCCAACTTTCTCTTTCAGGGCGGCCTGGATCTCTTCCTTCGTCGTTTCTTCGTCGATGTCTCGAATCTCAATGGTCTCCTGTGGACCTTTACAGACTACCTTAGCATCGTCTTGAAGAATTCCTGTGATGGTCCTCTGCAAGGCTTGGCCTTTGTCAGCACTTTTCCTTGACAACGTGATCAGCATATCTCCGGTCATTGTCCTGCGGATCTTCTCGACGGTATTTCGAACCTGGTCTGCTGGGACATCACGCTTTATGCGGCGCAATATCTCGGAATACTTCTCTTTTTCGGCAGGGCGGATTATCAGCGCGTCAGGTTTGATCCATTTGCGCGATTTTTTCCGCTTAGGTTCCGGTCGTGGCTCCTTCGGCAATTGCTTTGGGAGGTGATCCTGCTCCGGCCTTCTCTTCTTCGATTCTACTTTTTGCCACGCGTCGACCTCCTTATTTTTGGCACTCCGTGCCGCCACTTCTTTCGGAGGACTTGGTTTTGTGTCCTTTTTCTTCATTACTTGGTTGACCGTTGGGTCAGGAGAGTTACGGTCTTTCCTCTTCCCAGACCTGACACCAGTGTCGCTTCTGTCTTCTGTTAGAGATTCACCATCGCCTTCGGCACCGGTGTCCATCTCTTCGACGGTGTCTGCGGCAGGTTGTCTGCTCTTCTTCGGAGTGACATTGGGAGTTTGCCGTTGTTGTGCCTGCCATCCGCCATCAAGTGTTCTGAACCTTTGAAGGGCGTTGACTACACCGGTTGTCTTCGTCTTGATCTCTTTGTGGATGTTGACTTTAGACTTAACAAACTCATGCAGCTCTCTAGTAAGCTTATCAAGGTGTTCCAGCGCTTGTGCCCTCTTCATCTCAGCGCTTGCTACGATAGCTGCTTGCTGGGCGTGAGCCCCGTTTTGACTCTTGTTTGTTTCCATATTTCTACTCATACTTTTTTGATTTACCAGCGCATCGTACGGAGTGGAGCGGGTTGCCATAACTAGGAACGGGTGTACCCTCGGAGATAGTACTCCTACCCCAGTTCCCTGAGGCCTAGCCGACACTTAGCCAGTCCCGGAATACACGGACGGACTAGACTCGCTCGGAGCGGTGAAGATTCCGATCTCTAACACTCACTGCGTACTTCCTGATCAAGGCCCGAAGTGGCTGGCTCCTGATCCACTGCTGCAACTTTCACCTCGGCAGAGCAAGCTCACATCAGCCGTGGCCTGCATCGTCGGAAACTACGATACAGGTTCCGGACACTCCCAGTGAGTTACAGCAGGAACCAATCGTCTTGCTAGGTCAGTTAGTGTGACCAACCCATTAAAGGGGAGTTTTGTCCACGGGAGCTTATTTTGTTTGGTTATTTTGCTTGGCTCCTACCCGCTGTACCTCATCAACTAAGAGATTAAGTGTCATCCAAGGACAGCGAGCGTTCTCCCATCCGCTCGGGGAGACGCGCCTGGTAGCAGTATCTCTTCTGCCCCGAGTGTGTGTGTGTGTGTGTGTGTGTGTGTGTGTGTGTGTGTGTGTGTGTGTGTGTGTGTGTGTGACTATCTCGGGGGAAAAGGTTTAGATCTGACCAGATATAATTATATCTGGTCAGATCTAATCATATCTAATCTGATATGGGATTGGAGACATAATCAGATCTAAACAGATATAACTATATCTGGGTTTAAAGATACATCAGACATAAAAAGATTTTATTATATCTGGCCAGATATAACTATATTTGTTAACTATTAATAAATACTTATAAACTATTTTAATAAATATACTTTCCTCCCAAATAAATATTTATTAAATGTTAAAAAATAGTAATTAGAATTTAATAAATTAAATAATTGTCTTCGAATAAATTAATTTATTAATAGTTAATACATATTTCGATTAGCGTATATTGATAATTAATAATTTGAAAATTTGATAAAAAATTTTGTTAATGACGCATCGATCATGGATACGATTTGCATTACTTGTAGTTATTACAAACATACTCTTCAAGGAAGCCTTGAAGGTAAACAGGTAATGAATTAGACTTTCAAGCGCCAGGTCCAAGGTTTGGTTCCAGCGCGCGCCGGTTTTTTTTTTTTATGGAAATAATTCTATATAATTATATAGGACCATTTTTCATTAACAATTATGTTTGAGTATGTATAATTACATATAATCTTTTTTACCCGGGCAATTTAAAGATCTGATCAGATCTGATTATATCCGGCCAGATCTCGTCAGATAGAGACAATTTAAAGATCTGGCCAGATCTGTTTATATATCTAATACGTTTTTCCCGGGATGTGACTCGCTTATAACTTTTGAAAGACTAAACCGATCGAAATCTACTAAACGGCGTTCTAAAGAGTTCTAAAAAGTTTCCTCAAACTTGGATTTACTGTAAATTTGAACCGATTCGGACCAATAGATTTTGAGAAATTTTGAAAAATCTCGAAAAAAAGAAGAAAAAAAATTTTTTTGAAAGTGGTTTTTTTGGAATAACTTTGAAACGGCTTTATCGATCAACTTTAAAAACTAATACGCCCTTAAGCTTAAAAAACCACGCCGATCGTCGCTAATCCGGTCAAAATCGGTTGATTCGTTCGAGAGATATCGTGAACGAAAGAAAATCGAAAAAAGTGTTTTTTTGACATAACTTCGACATTTCTTCTTGGATCGTTTTTGATGAAATAAAATAATTATTAAAGCTTAAAAACCGCATCGATCGCCGCTAAGAACGTACGAATCGGTTTATTAGTTCGAGAGATATCCTCGATAAAATATTTGGAAACAAGTGTTTTTTTAACATAACTCCGACCTTTTTGGAATAACTTTTAAACGGCTGCACTGATCGATTTCAAAAACTAATCAGCTATCAGCATGAAAAAATTACGTCGACCGCCGTCAAGCCGGTCAGAATTGGTCAATTCGTTCAAGAGATATCATGAACGAAAGAAAACCGAAAAAAGTGTTTTTTTGAAATTACTCCAAATTTCCTAGTTTTATCAATTCAAACTTGAAGATTCTTCATGAAACTAAAAAAATTGCGTCAAATGCTGCCAACTGCGTGAAAATCGGTTGATTCATTCAAAAGTTAGTGCGGTTTGAAAATTAAAAAAATATTGTTCTATGAAACTTCTATCAGACGTTTGAGCTCGAAGAGTTCAAAAGCATAGAAAAGCTATCTTTTTAAGCTCAAAGAGCTTAAAATAACACATAAATTGTATTTTTGAGCTAGGAGAGCTCAAAAACATCATTAGTGCAGTTTTATGCACCTAGGTATGGAATTAGCGGGAAGTTACACGGATGGCTTTCAGGGTCTACCGTTTTTCTAATTTTTTTGAATTAAAAACAATAACAATGAAAATAAATAAAGTGTGATGTTTTACCGACAGATGTTATATTGCTGATTAACTGTATTGCCGACTATGGCACGCCGTTTTACTATTTAATAGAAAGAAAAAAATGATCTTAAAATTAATAATTAAAAAGAAAAATGCATATTTTATGTTAAAACATAATCAAAATATAATAGATTAATTTTATGTTCATACTTAAATTTTTTAAGGAATAATTATTATGTAGGGACATAATAATATATCAACGAATTAAAATTCTGAGTTGAGCTGATGACAAAAAGAATATTTTTTATTATGTGTCATGATAATTAAAAATAAGAGTTTAATAATTATGTGAGGACATAATTTTAACTAACAATTTTTTTTATGTAGTGACATAAATTAAATTTGCTCCTGTAGATTTATATTTTTGGAGTATTTATTTATAACATTTTGATTTCTTTTAATCGAAAATTTAATACAAATAAGAATTAAAATTATCCACATAATAGAAATTCGGAATTAAAATTATGTACATAATAATAATTCAGAATTAAAATTATGTACATAATCGTAATTCGAAATTAAAATTATGTACATAATAAAAATGTTATAATTAAAATTATGTACATAATAGAAATTCAAAATTAAAATTATGTACATAATAATAATTCAAAATTAAAATTATGTACATAATAATAATTCAGAATTAAAATTATGTACATAATAGTAATTCAGAATTAAAATTATGTACAGAATACAAATTTTACAATTAAAATTATGAACATAATAGAAATTATTTTATTAACCTGATGTACATGCAACCAAGTCATGCGCAAAGTCTGCGTTCGTGTCCGCACTCTAATTCTATACGCTCGATTGTGTGGTGGTTGTGAAGCTAAATTGAACTAGTTGAAAAATTTATGTACATAATGGTAATTCAAAATTAAAATTATGTACATAATAGTAATTCAGAATTAAAATTATGTACATAATAAAAATTCTGAATTAAAATTATGTATATAATAAAAATGTTGTAATTAAAATTATGTACATAATGATAACTCAGAATTAAAATTGTGTACATAATAGTAATTCAGAATTAAAATCATGTACATATTGTTTTGTTTAATTATAGTTTATTTTTTTCGGCTGGCGGTTGGAGAAATTTTCCGTCCTTTGAGCAGCCATATAGAAAAATTTATTTGTAAATACAGTTTGAAGACAGCTGATACGATACTCAATTATTTCGCTGACCGACCGCCGGTATTACAGTCTTTAATTGATTCTTTTTTATGATTTACTTATCGGAACGAAAGAGGGCGTTCAATTCGTATGAAAAAAATACAATCCGCGGGAAAATTTAAACGAGTTTTAAAATAGAATTGTAAATAAAATTAATTTCTTGTGATTTATTTGTAATTAACTTATTAAAATTATTTTTTTAATTTATTCTTGTAGTGTACACTAGATAATTATTTTTTTATCGATGTTTGATTTAAAATTAAAAAAAAAATCACAATAATGTTAGTTAATTTTTTTTTTCTCAAAGGGCTTAATAATTATAATTTTTTTCAATTATGATAATTGGTAATTTTTTAATGAAATCGTTGACAATTCCGATATTTAAATGATCTTTCAGTAGTGTATATGTATTTATCAGGTATTATTTATTAATAAAATTACCTATATTATTATATTTCCCAGCAGCCATTAAAACCCATTATACCACTGCAACAATCATATGAACACTGTGTATATTAATATCATATAAATATTGACAAGGGTGATCAATTAGAATAATTGACGCGGAATATCATCAATCTTCATTTTACCGAGTAATTGCGACAACCATGTTCAATTTGTCAATAATATGTCCCACAGTAGTAGTAATTATTAATTTATACTACAGTTTATTATTTATCTCTATATTATTTCCAATTATTATTATTTTATAAATATTTATGGACCTTATATAAAATTCATTATTATAAAAATTTATTGAATGATTTACTATGAATGTATATTTGGTGCACGTTATTTTTGGTAGCCGTTAGGGGACACTTGTTCTAATGCTAATAAATAAATAAATATATAATTAAATCAATAAAGAAAACTCACAAATCTATATTATACTGAAAAAAAAAATTTTTTATCCAGAAAGAAATTTCTTAGCTCAAGAATCTTTTAAAATAAATTTTGATTTTTTGACAAAAGAATATCAATATATCTATCATGATAATAAAATATTGGAATTAATTTTGATGGATTAACAAACGAATAGGTTCATTTGAATTAAATAAAAAATAATTCGATCAATTCTTGAGACAAGAAAATATTTTCTCGAAAATTATCAAAAATATATATTCTTGTGACTTGAAAATTTTCTCAAGAGAAATATTTTTTTTTCTCAGTGTATTGAGAGAATAAGTAAAATTTTTTGGCCAGTGTATTTATATGATAAAATAGGTTTTTATGGTAAAATTTGGTATCGTTGGAGAAGTCTTGACTTGGAGTTGTGCCTTTTCAAGGTTTCATATCATTATCACTAATAGTCAATTTATGATGATAAGTATTTAGGCTGCATTTGAAAATACGCTTTCTCTAGATACATAATTAAGAAATGACCTTGTATCTTGTGAACTATTGACATTTTTAAAGATATAAGCTCATCATGATGTTACACTCATCGAGACCTTTCATTTGAGTACCCACATCAATTTTTCATATATTTATATATATTATCTATATATATATAATAAAAATGGTCTTCGTTTGAGGCTCAATCACGCCTAAACCACTGATCGTATCGACATGAAACTACGACCATTCGATGCGAAATTTTTTCTAGATGGTTTATAGCTATTTATTTTTCGAATTTCAACGTTCCTTCATTTTGTTATTGCTGTTTTACTTTTATGAACATTTATCCCGCTAATAAAAACAAAAGACAAGCATTTTCTCTTGATTCTTTTGTTTTCATGGATTTCAACGGAGTAAATTAAACGGATTATGTTTTTTACATTCAGCTAATAATCTACTCACACACTCCCACGCACTCACCCGTTCACTCCCACTTAAACCCAATAGAATAACTGATGAAAAAGAAATTTTCTTATGAATTTTTTTAATTAATTTTATTTTAATTTAATTGAGAACGGCTAGGCCGATTGGGCTATTTTTTTGTTGTCTTCAGAATTGTCAGGAGAAAGTTTTGTATGTAAGAAAATTTTAAAAAAGTCCGCTAAAGAGTTAAAAATTTTGATGATAATCGAAGGATTCCCATCTATATAGTCACTCATCACAAAATCTCGGGAACCATAGGACTTAGAAACGTGAAACTTGGTATGAATATTACTTTTGCTACATAGAGGTCAGCTAAGAACGGATTTTAAGAAATTCATCCCTCAAAGGGGATTGCGGGGGCGTTAACAATGATTAATTTCCGTTTTTATATAGCTTCTACATGCTTCAAATTTGGTAGGAATCTTCTGTAAGAGATGTATAAATAGTCTATGAACGAATTTTACGATAGCTCACCCCACAGGGAGTTGCGGGGGTGGGTATTAACAATTAAAATTTTTTATTTTCCAGCTATAGCTCTTACAGGCTCCAAATTTTGTAGGAATTTTCTATAAGTGATGAAAAAATGATTTATGAACTAATTTTACGATATCCCGCCCAAAGAAGATTTCGGAGGCATTAACAATGAAAATTTTCAATTTTAAAGCTATAGCTTCTATAGACTCCAAATTTTGTGAGAGTCTTCTATATGTAATATAAAAATGATCTAAGAGCGGATTTTCCAACCTGTAATTTCTACAGACTCCAAATTTGGTGGGGATCTTCGTGTGTGAGGGAATATTCGTGTATTTCCTTACAACAATCGTCTATTTGGCAGCAGAGAAAAAGTCATTGAGAGGTTTTCAAAACTTAACTTTACATGTAACTATCCAATCAACGGACTAAGAATTTTACATTCTTTTTACTTTTGCAGATCACATGAATTCTTTTATTTCGGGATCGCGGAAATGTAACAGATTAAAACGAATGCATTTTCCAAGCACTTGAGATGTAGAAAGGAAATTTGGTTACTTATTTCAATAGAATTCATAAAAAACTTGAACAATTAATTTTCTATAAAAAAATTGATGTCACGGAGAAAATTTTAGTTAACAGAAAATTCGTCGCACTTGAACTTAGACAGATTTCAACTTCACATATGAGACTTGCAATGACTTTAAGTAAAACTTTCAATGCTCATTTAAAATTTTTTTCTTCGTGTCAATTATTATTAATTTTTGGAAGAAAGCCACGGAAATGTTATAATGATTGCACATTGAAAGTTACAATGAATATTAGTTAGAAAAATCACATGGATGAAAGATACAAGCTAATTCGATGGAATTTGGAATTCGTGAAAGTCTAAACAATATCGATGCTTACAGTTCTATCCGCGGAGCATATTTATGTTCATACAAAAATAAAAAAAAAAAGGAGAATAATGAAAATATGGAAAAAAAAAAATAAATAAAAATGAAACATAAAATTTAATTTATTTCCTTTTTCAATTCGCCCAGCAAAGCGGGCGGGAAACGGCTAGTATATTATATATATATATATATATATATATATATATATATATATATATATATATATATATATATATATGTATATATGAAAAATATATCAAAATTTAATATATTATTAAATTGAAAAAAAAATGATTTCTAAAAAATTACATTTTTTCAATTTTAAAAATATTTTTTCTATAAATTTTTTAAAATGATTAAATATATAATAAATTAATTTTCATTAATTAAGAAATAACCTTGTATCTTGTGAATTACTAACATTTTTAAAGATATAAGCTCATCCTGATGTTACACTCATCGAGACCTTTAATTTGGGTACCCACATCAATTTTTCATATATTTTATATATTTGTATATATTATATATATGTATGAAAAATATATCAAAAATGCATGTGGGTGCTCAAATGAAAGCTCTTGATGAATGTTACATCGGGATGAGCTTATATCTTTAAAAACGTCAGTAGTTAAAAAAGTACAGTGCAATTTAACGAAAGTCATTATTTAATGAAGCAAAATTTTATTTATTTATAGTTCACTAGTCACGGCAGTGACATAGTGACTACAAGGTTGCTAGTATATATTAATGATCGTGAAATTTAATCAAAAAAATACAACAATAAAAATTTTGTTTACATTTTTTGTAGAAAATTTAACGATCGAAAAAAAAGAATCTCATAATTTTTTGGTAAATTCATTTTTTTAAAAGATTATTTAAGATTAACGTCTAAAAAACAATTTCGCCAAAATTAAAAAAAATTTTTAAATTTAAAATTGTCTAAATTTAAATTCAAATTACTTTAAAAAAAATTAAACTATCAAAAAATTATAAGAGATCTTTTTTTAGATTGTTCAATTTACTACAAAAAATGTTAAGAAAATTTTTATATTACTTACTTGTAGACAGAGATATTTAATTTAAAAGGTTAAATATCAATATTAAGAGTTCAAATTTTGAAAAAGTATTCTCCCGTGTAAAAAAAAACTGTCCCAAAAATGTCCCAAGCTTGGATCATTTAAACGTGACACAATTTGGGACATTTTTAGGACAATTTTGGGACATCTTAGAAATAAACAGAATTTTTAAAATAGTGCATTTAAGTAATTTTTCGTCAATTTTACGTATTTTTTTAAAGATTTTCAGCGAACGTCGTCAATTTTATGACAATTTTACTACAATTATAGACGTTTATTAAATGATTTAAGAAAAAATAATTTATTTTTGCACAGCTGTAAATTTGTCTAGAAATTGATGGATAAAACATTTATTGACCATTTTTTGGACAATTTTGGGACAATTTTAGGACATTTTCGGAACATTATTTGGACTTTTCAAAAATATTTTTAAAACTTTTTTTAAATATTTTTAAGACAATTTTGAACGTTTTTCAAATGATTTTAAGAAAGACAATTGTTTTTTGCACGGTTGCAGATACATCATAAAATTAATGAATGAAAAATTTTAGGACAATTTTGGGACTTTTTTGGGACAATTTTAGGACATTTTTGGGACATTTTCGGAACATGTTCAAAACATTTATTGGACGTTTTTAAATATTTTTAGGATAATTTTGAACGTTTTCCAAATGATTTTCAGAAAGTCTTGTTTTTTGCACGTTTGCAAATACATCAGAAAATTAATGGATAAAAAATTTGAAAAATTTGAAAAACGTTCAAAATTGTGCTAAAAATATTTAAAAAATGTCCCAAAAATGTCCTAAAATTGTCCCAAAATTGTCCTAAAATTTTTCATTCATTAATTTTATGATGTATCTGCAACCATGCAAAAAACAATTGTCTTTCTTAGAATGATTTGAAAAACGTTCAAAATTGTCCTAAAAATATTTAAAAACGTCCAACAAATGTTTTGAAAATATCCCAAAAATGTCCCAAAATTGTCCTAACATTTTTCATTCATTAATTTTATGATGTATCTGCAAACCGTGCAAAAAACAATTGTCTTTCTTAAAATTATTTGAAAAACGTTCAAAATTTCCCTAAAAATATTAAAAAACGTCCAGAAAATGTTTTGAAAATGTCCAAAAAATGTTCCGAAAATGTCCCAAAAATGTTCCGAAAATTGTCCCATAAATGTCCTAAAAATGTTCCAAAATTGTCCCATAATTGTTCTAAAAATTTTTATCCATTAATCTTACGATAAATCTATAATCGTGCAATAATAAATTATCTTTCTTAAAATCATTTGAAAAACGTTCAAAATTGTCTTAAAAATATTTAAAAAAAGTTCTAAAAATATTTTTGTAATGTCCAAATAATGTTCCGAAAATGTCCTAAAAATGTCCTAAAATTGTCCCAAAATTGTCCTTAAATTGTCCCAAAAATGGTCAATAAATGTTTTATCCCTCAATTTCTAGACAAATTTACAGCTGTGCAAAAATAAATTATTTTTTCTTAAATCATTTAATAAACGTCTATAATTGTAGTAAAATTGTCATAAAATTGACGACGTTCTCTGAAAATCTTTAAAAAAATACGTAAAATTGACGAAAAATTACTTAAATGCACTATTTTAAAATTTCTGTTTATTTCTAAGATGTCCCAAAAATGTCCTAAATTGTGTCACGTTTGGATGTCCTAAGCTTGAGACATTTTTGGGACAATTTTTTTTTACACGGGCTGGAAATTTTTTGATTTAATTTTAAGATCAGTTGATGAAAATAAAAAATTTTGGTTTTTTTTTATTCAATAAATTTTGTAAATTGTGCGGCTTTTTTGCAAAAAAAAATAAACAAGAAACTAGAAATATTTAACGATAATAAAAAATGTATAAATTACAAATAAAAATAAATCACAGCGGTATACTTTAAGCAAAAAATTCACAGCATTTCAATTGCCTCAACGATTTGTCAATCTTAATCTAGAAAGTCGAAAAAAAAACGTGGAAAAATGTATAATAATAATTTTATCAGCTAAGAAAAAAAAGTTGAGGGAAAAACAAATTGTTTTGTCATGTCATAAAATCGTGTTGTATAAATATCTATATGCAGATGTGATGAAGAAGAGCTGGAGGAAAAGCGGGAATAAGAAAAGAAATAAAAAAGAGAATATAGTAGAGAAAACTGGGACAACGACGTGATGAGCAGCATCCTTGATAATACTTTTATATAAAAATTCCTGGCATAGTTTTTTTTTTTTAAAGGAATTTACATCGAATACTCATTAGTAAACTTAAAAATTATTATTATAGAAGAAGAGTTATAAATATTCACCATTGTAGATAAAATAAAAATCAATAAATTATTTAATATTACTATTGTTATCGTTCTCAATTTTGTAAAATTGTAAATAAGGTAAATGAACGATTAGTGATAGAGATCCAATTATTGACACACGATTTCATTTCAAATCTTATTTATCTACAATATTAATAACAACCAATTTTTTTATACACTCACTAATTTAAGAATTGAAAAAAATTAATAATTGAGAAAAATATATGATATTCATTAATTAAAATAATAAAGTTTACTCAAGTATTGTGAAACGCGTCAGCGTAAAATATGTTAACTATTTTGGTTAGGTAACACTCAGATTAACAGCTGATTTTTAATTATTTTTTAAACTAATCAAATTAAACATTTTTTTTTTAATAAATAAATTAAGTATTAAAAATTAACAATATCGGATATTTACATTCAACTGAATGGTTATTAATTATAAAATAATTGCTGTCAATAATTGGTACACAAAATATAGGCTGGATCTGATATTGACAGGTGAGTTTATACCAAGCTGTAACCTCTTTTTTCAGACTTTACTGATTGTATTTAGATCAGATGAATGGTGATGCGTGCGCATTAAGGGTGTCAATAATTGGTGCAACGGTATGTCACTAGTTGGATCAATCGATCAGCCTGTCAATAATTGGTGTATCCGGATGATTGACTTTATCGATTGAAATTAATTATTAAACTTAAGAAAATATTATTAAAAAGCATTAATTTTGTTTCTCAAAAGATTAATTAATATAATGTAAAACAAAAAATGGGACAATCTTAATTTAAAATATGTTTAAAAAAACGAAATCCTAATTTTTGTTGAATTGCACTGTACTTTCTTAACTATTGACGTTTTTAAAGATATAAGCTCATTCTGATGTTACACTCATCAAGAACTTTCATTTCAGTACCCACATGCATTTTTGATATATTTTTAGTGTATACATATATATAATATACATAAATATATGAAAAATGGATGTGGGTACTTATATGAAAGGTCTTGATGAGTGTAATGTCAGGGTGAGCTTATATCTTTAAAAATGTCAATTGTTCACAAATTACACGCTCATTTCTTAATTAACGAAAATTAATTTAGTATATTTTTAATAATTTTAAAAAATTTATAGCAAATAAATGATGGTAAAAAAATTTCTTAAAATGAAAAAATGTAATTTTTTAAAAATAATTTTTGCATGCCTTAAGCGCGAAGCGCGCAGGTATGCTCTACTCTCGCCTAAAAATCGTAATTTCGACTAAAACGTGATTTTAATAATTTAAACGAAAAAAATTATGGATAAAAAGCATATTGAAATAAATAATAGTAACTACAGAACACGTTAAAAAAATTTTCTTATCGATTAAATAAGATTTCTCAGAAAAAACTCGTTTTTCTGATGAATTAAATGAATAAGAGCGTGGTATTCACGGGAGCTATGGGCTTGATAACACCACAACTTTGTCAAAAATCACTTTCACGATTTAATTTTTTTTTTGTTTTATTCCTGAGGAAGTTTATCAAAACCCTTGTAAAAATTGCGCGTCAAAATAATTCCGTTTCGGAACAGTTAATTTCTTTCGATTGTCAGTTCGGTGACTTTTTCTGCGATTTCGGCAGCCATATATATTATTTTTCATAAACAGAATTGAAATAACTATAAACAAGCAGAAACTATACATACATGATGGTATAATTACTAACTGTTTTATCATCTGTTAAAATTTTTCTTTAGTTCGACCTACAGAGGGGATAATACTACTCGTGGGAAAATCCAAATTAAAAACGAATAATTTATGTTATGATCTAAATAATTTATGTATGACATGAGCGCTTAAGGCATGCTCATTTGGATTTTCCAAACTTTTTTTTTTAATTTACTAACATATCAAATTTTGATATATATATATATATATATATATATATATATATATATATATATATATATATATATATATATATATATATAATATATATAAATATATGAAAAATTGATGTGGGTACTCAAATGAAAGGTCTTGATGGGTGCAACATCAGAATGAGCTTATATCTTTAAAAATGTCAATAGTTCACAAGATACAAGGTCATTTCTTAATTATGTATCTAGAGATCGAGTATTTTCGAATGCGTAAATACTAATAATAAATAATGTAAAATAAATAATTAGACAATCTTAATTTTAAATATGTTAAAAAAAAATGAAAATCTAACCATGTATTTTAATCAATTTTTTTATTGAGTTTAAATTTATCCATAAAGAAAATTATAAATTACAATAATTTGTTTTATTTTCCGAAAAAAAATACATTTTTTTGTCAAAAAAAAAATTAAGTTTTTATACTGCCTGTTAAATATTTAGCTCTTTCACCCTTTTATTTTTTACAATCAGTAAAAAAATAGCTGTATAAGAAATTGTGAGTATAATCAATTTTTTTGATGAATAACTCAATGAAAATGCTGGAAGCATAATAAATGCGGGATTCAATAACATGAAATTAATTATGTATTTATGCTAATTTATGACAGCTTTATATATCAATGGTTTCATTTATGAAGAGGAAAATTAATAAAATAATTTGCCGCTAAAAATCCCACAAATGAACACAAGCGCTTTGCTTTTTTCGGAGTTTATTAACTTTTCTATTTGTTTGGTACTTTTAAGCGGCTCGTATTAATTAACAGTTAAGCCTGAAAGTAAATATTTAAATATACATTTATTAGCGGAAGCTGAGTTTAATTATGAATTTTTTTATCGTGAAGTATTTTAATTTAAAAATAATTCCATCAGTATTTTATTTTTAATGTTTGTAATTATGAGAAGAGATTTAACATGTTAATTTTGATATCTAGAAGTCAAAAAATAGGATAAATTTTTTTTTCATGTCTTCGGCTATGAGATTTGAAAAAAATGTTCTTAATGTCCTTTGAGTTCTAAAAAATAGAAAAAAAAATTTTTTTTTCATGTCTTCGGCTATAGGATATTAAAATAGAGTCTCCAAGCTTCAAAACGATGTATCATAATGAATATTTAATAAAAATTTTCTCTCAATTTTCAGCACCCTTAATAAAAAGCTAAAATTCAAAAAATTTCAATTTTTACTTTTAAGGTTCAAAAAATAAAAAAAAAATTTTTTTCATGTCTTTAACTATAAGCTTTTAAAATATGGTTCTTAACCGCTAGAATCATGTATCATAATTTATTTTTACTTTTAAATTTCTCTTAATTTTCAGCGTCTCCAATAACAAAGAAAAATTCAAAAAAATACAATTTTCAATTTTTGAGTTGCAAAAAGTAGAAAAAAAATTTTTTTTTCATGTCTTCGGCTATGGGATCTTAAAAGTGAGCCTTTAAGCCTTAAATTCATGTATCATAATCAATTTTTACTTTGAAATTTCTCTTAATTTTCAGCGCCCTCAATTAAAAGCTAAAATTCCAAAAATTTCAATTTTTACTTTTAAGGTTTAAAAAATATTGAAAAAATTTTTTTTTCCCTGTCTTTGGCTATGAAATTTTAAAATAGAGATTTTAAGCTTCAAAATGATGTATCACAATAAATTTTAGCTCCAAAATTTCCTCAAAATTCCAGCGCCCGCAGTGTAAAAATGAATTTCCCGATGGTAATTTAAACTTAAAGGGAACTAAAAGCTCTAAAATGATCAGTGTCATTGTCAGGAAAGAGCTTCGAGTGGGACAACTCGGTAATGTGGAATAGAGTTGTTAGTCTTTAAGTAACGACAAGAGAGTAAACCTGACGATAGTAATAGAGTGAACGAGCTGTTCGACGGGAGACAACGACAAAGCGCGTATCATAATTTGCAGATGTGCCTGAGCGCGACAGAGCTTTCACGAGTAAGAGCGTGATATAGTATGAGAGCAAGTGAATGGTTGAGCTTGCAAGTGGAGCTTCTGAGTGTGAGTAAGAGGCGTCAAGTGTGCGGTGGCCCGGCTGTTCTCGGTTAAGCTCGGCCAATGCCGTAGACGGATAATCGTATTTGTCAAGCTCCGAGTGCTTCACACACACAAAGTTCGAGCTTGCAGCTAGACAGAGAGGGAAATATCGCTCTGGATCTGGATTGGTTGGCTGGGAATATCGCTCGTCATCTCTCGGCTTTACCTGTCAGACGTTGCTTCCAGCTTCAGGAGAGTGTAAACAGATATGAGGGCAATCTCTGCAACTGATGCACTTAAGCGTCTTAAGAGCTCGAATTTTTTTTGTACGACGGTTTATTTGCCAAAGAGATGGAAATTTCGGTAATTAGGCTTTAACTTTTGGAGATCTTATTAAAGATAACTTTTTTTTTATTATCTAGTTCATCAAAATTTGTGTACCGAAAGGATGTTTGTAATTTACGATGATCCTTGATATCAGACAAGGGTTTAAATATCGATTCCCATCAGCTATTTTTGAAAGTGGAAATATTGTTGAGGACTTGGATATTTTTATTGCTCTAGAATACATTCAAGATAAATTTATTGATATTCCGTAAAAGTGTAATAAAGTTTATCGGGGTTATATATAAGGGAAGTTTTTTATCCCGGGCGAAAATTAGTCGTCAATTTTAATATAAAAATGACATCTGCAGATTTCTTGTGATTAAATTTGGAATTGGTAGGGTAGGAGAAAAAGTTTTGAGAAAATTGGGTTAGATTAATGAAAATATCGGTTATTTTGTTATTTTTATTTTTTATTTATTGTTTATGACACTTTGAATATCAATATCATTAATGTTAATGTTATTATGATCAATATTATAAAAATTTATATTATTGTCATTATCATAAATATCATTTGAAATATCAATTAAAATATCAATATCATTAATATTATTGCTATTATAATCAATATCATGAGCAAGATCACGTCAACTGGACCCCCTATTTTCCACTTGATCATGAAATTAAGCTCATGTATTTTTTTTATAAGTACATACCAAGATAAAATTATCCTCCAAACGATTTTTAAAAATTTCGATTTTAACAATAATTTTTTTTACAATGAAAATTTTAGGTAAGGTAAAAGCCCCATTATATGATCATGTACCAGTATATGATCACTTCATGTATTTGTATATCTATATTCACAAATATAGGTATATAAATACATGGAGTGATCATATACTGGTACATGATCATGTATTGGGGCTTTTACCTTACTTTTAATTAAAAAATGGATTGTAAATCAACCGTCAAAGTTAAATTAATGGGACTTGAAGGATTTGTTTTTAGAATATTTATATTTTAATAAAATATTAATAACTAAAAATTATTTGTTTATGATCATATTGTTAATTAACTTTTAAGTTAACAAATTAAAATTTCACTGACTTCTCGGTGAAAAAATGAAGTTTTTTTTATCGAATACATGCGTTATTTATTAAAATTTAAGATTTCAGAAAAAAATTTCACTGCTCGCGATTTGTTTAAACAATATAAATTTATTTATCACAGCGCGCCGAGCACCAGGCGCAGTCAGAATACCGCGCCGTCGAACGTCAGACTATATTACAGCTTCGATTAATTATAATTAAAAATATAATTCTCCAACAAATTTTGTTGTTATTATGATCAATATTATGACTAATAAAATAAGTAAATTCTCTATTATTAAAGAAAAATATATATATATATATATATATATATATATATATATATATTTAATTAATTTTTTATTTATAAATTGTTTTTGATCTTGAAATGTTTTACATTGGATCTGACAGACAGTATCGAATATTCATTTGAGAAAAAAAATTATTATCGAAAAAATCATGAATATCAATATAAGAATTAAAATTCATTTTAGTAGCAAAATTATAAAAATAATTATCATTTGTTATATCAAAACCATGATAAATATCGTGGATAGTAATAGAAATAGAAATATCATGAATATCAATAGGAATATGAATATCACTAAAATGTCATTACCATGAGTATCATGATAAATATCATTATGAGTTCCATCACAATTATCAACAACATAAATATCATAAAAATGTCAATATCATGAATATCATCAGAATATCGACATCATTAACATTGTCAACGATATCGGTGTCATCATCAAGAATATAAACATTACAATCGATATCATGGACATCAATATCAAAATTAATGTGATTATTGCTGTCATGAGCATCATTAGTGATATTAACGCCATGGGCATTGTCATGAACATTAATACTAAAATTGATACTATTACAAATATCATGTATATCATCAGCAACATCAATACCATGATCAATATCGTGAATTCCATTAAAAAGAAAATATCATGAATATAATGATAAACATGATAAAAAACATAATTATCATGAATATCATAATAAATATCATAAAAAGCATAATTATCATGAATATCATGATAAATATCACGATAAATATCGGCATCATGAATATCACGATAAATATATATATCGTTAATATCATGATAAATATCATTATTATGAATATCATGATAAATATCATCATTATGAATATTATGAAAAATATCATTATTATGAATATCATGACAAATATCATTATCGTGAATATCATGATAAATATCATTATCATGTATATAATGATAAATACCATTATCATGAACATCATGATAAATATCACGAATATCATGATAAATATCATTATCATGAATATAATCACAATTATCAATATCATGAATATCAACAAGAACATCAATATTACGATCAGTAAAACGAATATCAATATCAGAATTAAAATGACCATCTATAGAAAAATTATGAAAGTAGTTATTATTAACGATATCAATGCCATGATTAATATCGTTAATATTATTATAAATATCGATATCATAAATATCATCAAAATGATCACTATCATTAATTTTATCAGAAACATAAATATCAATATCATTATCATAATAAAACTTTTTTATAAACATAAATTAAATGTTTTTGTTTTATAAACTATTCCAATTGTTCCTTTTATTTCTATCATTAATATGACCAAGCATATCAATTAAAATTACAATTAATACCAGTAACTTCATCAAACAATAAATAAAGTGAACTTGTATAGAAATAAATAATAAAAGGTGATAAATTTTAATAGACGATAAAATAAACATAAACGTATAATGGTAGATATACTCCGTAGTATATCTATCAGAAACGATAATACGTATATTTTTATGTGCTGATGTTGAAATATCACCCGGTAGATGAGGCAACGTCACACGCTTGGCAGGCCGGAGTGTGACAGATTTCACGGGACGACGAGCTAACGAAAAACTAGTCGGCTGTGCAGAGAATCCACCGACTAGGCTGTTATATTGCGAGCGACAGAGACGCTCAAAAACGGATAGGATACGATGGGATGGAAACGTAGATAGGAAAAAAGGGAATTAAATACACACACTGCTCTCCCACCCTCCTCGATCCCTCTCTCAACCCTCTCCCCTCTCCATCCTCTATCGACAGCTTACTCTATCCCCTCCGTGAATGCGCCCTCTACACAAAAGATATTGCACGTTTATACACATACAGCCCATTCAGTACTGATTGCTTTTTTTATTATCATCCACAAATTTGTTTTTTTTCAATCTTTGTTCACAAAAAAAGCTTTCAATTCTTTTTAAACAAAATTTCCATAAATTTCCGATCGAGTAAAATAAGAAATATTATATTTTTGTTGATGAATTTTTTTTGGCTTCTACTGTCGGTAAAATTAAAAAAAAATATGATGAAAGAGCAATTACAAATTTTCTATTTTTTGTGCTATTAAAAATTCAATTACAAAATGTCTCTAATTGTTTGTTAGAAATGCAATTCTTGCTTTGTAAAGAAATTGGTCGATAAAAAAATTTCTAATTAAAATGACCAATTATCGATAAGGTATAAATTTATCATAAGCAAGTAACAATAATTAAATTATTATTGTTATGGCATATAGATTTATTAATAAGCAAATTTTTTTTTATTATAATCTACAATATTAAAAAAAAATTTTTTATCAATTATTTAAACAAAATTTTTGTAAGTTTTGGACGGAAATAATAACGGGAAAAATGATTTAATATTCAAAATAGTTTTTAATGTTTTTTTTTTTGGGAAAATTGAAAAAAAATTATGAAAAATAATTTATCGAGTTTTTTAAGAAAAGATTGCTAAAATCGCAAAAAAATGAGTCGATAAAAAAGTTTTTATCGAAAATTAATCGATAATCGATAAGGTAGAATTGAAATTTTACCATATGTCGGTTATTATTGCTAATTGATTTTTTCAAGGAGACCCAAGTACTTCCCTAGTGTAAAGAATGTCTATGAAAAATAATACGTAGAAATACTTTTGTTATGCATCTTAAAATTAATTTTTCAATTAATTAATAACATTTTTGAGGAAATTTTCGAAAAATTTACTCATTAAGAATTATTAATATTTTATTGACTAATAAAAAATATTGCACTCTGAATTACCGATACACACTTGACAACACCTCAAGAGTTCCCTAACCTCGAAATTTATTTATGGTCACTGTCTAACTAAAATTACTAAGATCTTCTGGCATTTAAAAAACCGTGGTTATATATGCTCCAGGTAACTGCGCAAGCGGTGTTGCCAAGTCAAATACAACACTTCAAAGAACGGAAGTTCCTTGTGATTTTTCATAAAAAACATAAAATATCTCCGTAATACGTTCGGAAAGCTACTTTTTTATTGTTTTTATCGAAAGCTTATTATTTTTCCAAATTTAATGGAAATAAAATTTTTTTAAAATTGTAATTGCATTAAATTCTTAATCAAATAGACGGCTGGTGAAGTCTCCATTCACCTACATGTAAAAATTACAATTTTCAAATCTAATTATTTGATCAAATATCCCGAGAACCTACTGTTTTTTAATTTTTTCATTAATTAGGGAGCGTCCATAAACTACGTGGTCATATTTTAGCCCTTCTCAGACCCCTGGGAGGGGTCCCACCCCTCATGTAGCCTAACGTAACTTTTCTCGTGACCCTCCCCCCCTCCCCACCCCGATGGAACGTGGTTTTTTTACACAATATTTTCTGCATGGAAACAAAAATATTGTTAAAATGACTATCTAACGTCCTCAAATGACGTATCCTTAAAATAACGATCCGGTTTTCTAATTCAAGGATTCATTTGTTTCACTTGATCGTACAGAGAATAGCTCTTGTAAATATATGTAGTTTCGTCAAAACAGGCAACTGTTTTGTCAACGTGAGGATCTGTATAGTTGAATCAACTAAATGTAAGGCTTAAAATAATGATACGGATCGTCAATTTGATGATCCGTGGTATAGCTGAATTGGCTTTACAGCGTATCTCTAAAAAAAATGACTATACGGTGCATAGTCAGAATAACGATACGTATCCTGATTCTAACGATATTTTTCTCTCCATGTGCTTTCTACTTTACATTAATTAAAAAAAAGTTAATTCCTTAAAAAAAATTAGCATCCGTATTTCAAATAAAATTATTAAACAGTTATAAATTTATTTCACAAAATAGTTCTCATTTGAAAAAAACTACGTAGCTTTGCTTTTACCCCCCCCCCCCGTTACGTAGCTCAGCGTAGTATTTAAAGTTATCCCTCCCCCCTCTGAACAAGGCTACGTGGTTTATGGACGCTCCCTTCTTAGGATACACGGAAAGAAAATTATGGGAACTATTCCTATACCATTATGGGAATGGTTCCCATAATGCTATAGGAATAATTCCTATACTATTATAGAAACTATTCCTATATCATTATGGGAACTAATCACATAATATTATGGGAATGGTTCCTATAATGCTATAGGAATCATTACTATACTCTTATAGGAATTATTCCTATAATATTATGGGAATGGTTCCCATAATGATATAGGAATAATTCCTATACTATTATAGTCATTATTCCTATACTATTATAGGAATGGTTTCCATAATTTATGGGAACCATTCCCATAATAGTATAGGAATGGTTCCCACGATACATAGGATTAAATCCTACAGGGAAAAAAAAAAATTGGGGGTGCCACATGATACATTCCTGTGGCAGATATATGATTTTCATGTGACAGCAACATGATTTTCATGCGGCAGGCAATAATAGTTAAAGCAACAATAATAATTAAATAATAATAATAATAATAATTTATATTATTAAGATAATAAGAACAATTTTGTCTTCTGAATAGTCATATGATGAAATCAATTTTTTTAGTGAAATTAAGTGTAATTGCAAAGTACTTGACTTGAATTTGTGCCTTTTCAAGGTTTCATATCATTCTCATCGATAGTCAATTAATGATGATAAGTATTTAGGTTGCATTCGAAAATGCTCTATCTCTAGACATATAATTGCGAAATGACCGTGTATCTTGTGAACTATTGACATTTTTAAAGATATATGCTCATCTCGACATTGCACTTATCGAGACCTTTCATTTGAGTACCCACATCAACTTTTCATATATTTTATATATTTATATATATTTTATTCTCTTAATAATATAGATTATTATTATTATTATTAAGATTATTATTATTATTATTTGATTATTATTGTTGTTTTAACTATTATTGCATACTACATGAAAATTATGTTGCTGTCACATGGAAATCAATTTTTTTTGCGTGTATATATTATAAATATACATATTATATTATATTATATTATATCATATTATATTATATTTATTAATATACATAGTATATATTATAAACATACATATTAGAAATTATTTCGAACTCACTCCGCACGAAAATTTTATCTTTATTTTATTTTGAAAACGATTCCCATAATGGTGTAGGAATGATTCCTATAATATTCTAGGAATCCTACCCATACCATTATGGGAATAGTTTCCATAATGATATAGGAACCATTACTGTATCATTATGGGAATATTTCCCATAATGATATAGGAACCATTACTATGTCATTATGGGAATATTTCCTATAATATTATGGGAATGGTTCCTATAATTGTATAGATTTTATCATATGTCGGTAATTATTGCAAATTTATTTTTTTAATGCTTGTAAGTTTTTTAACTTCCTGATAAGAAAATTGAAAATTTTCAAAAATCGGTAAGTTATTTTCACCCCGTTTTTCGAAAATCGAGTTTTCATCAGATCTCGACGTTTTGGATCCTAGAAAGATTTCCTGACTATTTCCGCGGTGATGTCACCGTGTCTGTATGTGTGTGTGTGTGTGTGTGTGTGTGTGTGTGTGTGTGTGTGTGTGTGTGTGTGTGTGTGTGTGTGTGTGTGTGTGTGTGTGTGTGTGTGTGTGTGTGTGTGTGTGTGTGTGTGTGTGTGTGTAAATCTCTCATAACTTTTTAACGGATCATCCGATTTGATCGAAATATGCGGCGTTTTGAAGAGTTCTTTTCCCCCTAGAATTCTGATACTAATTTACAGAATTTGAGTAAAGATATCGTTGTCGAAAAAAATTGAAAAAAATTTTTTTTTCAGAATTTCTATGAAATTTTTAGTCTGACCACTTCACGCTTAAAGATTTTCCAAAGAACTCGAAAAACTGCGTTGAATGCCGTAAGCCGCGAAGAAATCGGTTAATATATTCGAAAGTTATTGCGGTTTAAAAATTCAAAAAATAGTGTTCTATAAAACTGCCATTAGCCTTTTGAGCTCGAAGAGCTCAAAAGCACAGAACAGCGATTTATTTAAGCTCGAAGAGCTTAAAATAACACATAAATTATATTTTGGAGCTCGAAGAGCTCAAAAAATAAGTGAATTGTTGAACACTTAGGTATGGAGGTAGCGGGAAGTTGCAGGGATGGCCTTCAGGGTCAACCGTTTTTCTAATTTTTTTTGACAATATTGCTATTAAATTCTGTATAAAAATCATTTCCGTGGGTAAAAACATTATTAAAATCAAAATTCCTCCTAAAATTCTAATTAATAAGTACAAAATTTTGTTTATTAAAATATTTTAGAAAAGGTTAACAATTTTGTTTTTATTTCCGCGTGTTTGTTGCGGAGGTTACTCATTTCTGGCGTAGATTTGAGTGCATTGAAAAAATAGTATGTCCGACGTCGAAACATTACGGTACTATAGCAATATTTGTATAAGCAACGTACTACACAACGTTTTACCCCCACCACAGTATTTTTTCGATAGCACGGAGATACTTGTATAATCCTCAAACTTATACGAAGTTTTTGTCCTACCACAATACGTATCAGCTCCATTTTTAAACGGATTTCTTTCAATTGAAAAGTAAAAGGTTATGATAGAAGACACTGTAAACGTCATTACAGAGAAAATAATAATATAAACTCTTCAATTTATTGCTATTTGCAACAAAAAATATTCCAATTAACTTTTTAGTAATCAATTAAAATAAATTTATAATATATTAAAATTAAAATAACTATATTAATCTCGTTTGTCAAAGTTTATATGACGAAAATAATATTTATATGTAAGGTAAAAGCCCCAATAGATGATTACGTACCAGTATATGATCACTCCATGTATTTGTATATCTATATTCACAAATATAGGTATACAAATACATGGAGTGATCATATATTGGTACATGATCATATATTGGGGCTTTTACCTTATTACAATATTTTCATTTATAATAATATAATTTTTTATAATTATTGAGTCTATTTTTGGATTAAAAATTAGAATGAAAGTAACAAAGTATCTAGATAGACTTTGAGTGATAATATAATATAGGTTAAAGGCACAAAGTCTATCCGAATTAGATATGTCGTCGTTGAAGAACGTAAACATATGAGTGAGTAGATCCGTGGGAACTTTCTCACTATACTAACTGTTGACTTGCTATAGTGTCGTACAGAAAATATAAGCCCAAAACCGAAACTGAGTATTGTGATGATTCAGATACTCATATTAGTACCGCAAGAATACGTATTCTTACAGTAGAAAATCCAACGCGTTAAAATAAAGTATGCGTACATGACTTATACTTCCATAGTATTTTAAATAATATCTTGAAAGTTAGTAACTCTTGAAAAGTCGGCTCATAATGTAGTACCTAACCTTGCGCCGTAAAAATAATTTTATGACCGACCGTCGATAAGGTAGGAACTTTAAAGTAAAAACTTAGACACTTGACTTCCGGGGTTTTATTTTGTATATTTTATAGCTTATTGCATATAAATAATCCAGCGGTCGACCCTCGTCCGTCGGCTGTTAAATGAAACTTCGACCCTTTAAACAATTGAATCCAAAAGCAATATATTACGTGACCCCCGATCTCAGCAACGAACCTATGAAAAAAATGGTCCCTATTTTTTGTTCTTTCCGTTTTTTGTCATTCCGTTTCCGGGAAGCGTTAACCATTTATAAGACATCAGAAGATATATTCAATCATATTTATCATCCCTCTTATCTTCTTCTGTCGGAGTCTAACGTCTCAATTATCAAAAAACTTTTTTTTTTCTCGAGCGAAGCTGAATAAATAAAACTAATCTTGTTTTTTAGATTTTTACCATTTGTCCCCATTTGCGAGAGCTTTAATTTATTTTTTTCTCCCCGAAATAAATGTCCATATATATAATGAAGAAGTTAGCGGTCGTTAAAAAAACACCCTCAAAGTTAAAGCTAAAAACGTCAAAAGTCGAAGTTGAATCTGTCTAATCTTTAAATTTACTTGAAGTTTGTAACAAGTTATAATTGGTTATACTGATTACGATCCAAGTCTGTTAAAGCTATAGGGGATCTTACTCGTAATAAAATCACTTGGGAATTTAATAATTTTAATAACTCTTTTGCTGTTTTCAGAGTGAATTTTTATTTGTTTCAAAAGTTTTAGTGACTGAGTTTTAAAGAGCTTTTAACAGTGTTAAAACGAGAAAAATAAGCTGTTAAATGATTTGATCAATGCAATTAATCAGTTAATTAACAAGTTAGTAAATTTAGTCGATCATTTAACCAGCTTTAAAAATTGAAAAAAAAAATTTTGCTGTTTAAAGGAATGATTAAGCATATTAACCAATTGTTATTATTTTATAAATGTTTCTAAATACATTGAAAAAAATTTATTGTACTCAGTGTGGTGTAAATGATTCGATGTAAAAAAATTTAACACAGACGGTGTGAAAATCGCACTAATAAGTCTAACGTTAAATTTGAACGGTGTGAATCTTAAATTTTACACCATCAAGCGTGTAAATGTATATCCTGAAAATTTTTCATTAATTGATATAATTTGATTGTTTAGTTTCAGACTTGTACGATACTACATCATAAACATCAACAAGTAGAAATAAAAAGTTTGGAAAATCCAAATGAGCATGCCTTCCCGAGTCAGAATAATGAACCTACATAAGCCTACATGAGCCTACAGGATAATTTTTAATTGTTTTGATCGATATTTTTCTTTAATTGTTTTGATTGATCAATATAACCTCGCAAAATACACTTATACTAATATTAAATAGTACAATATAAATAAATTTAAATGGTAACTAAAAATTTATTGATAAAAGAACTTAAAAATTCAATTTATAAATTGAATAATATCGATCAAAACAATTGAAAATTATTCTGTAGGCTCATGTAGGTTCATGTAGGCTCATATAGGTTTATTATTCTGACTCGGGTTAAGCGCTCATGTCATACATAAATTATTTAGATCATAACAAAAATTATTCGTTTTTAATTAAAATTTTCCAGCGAATAGTATTATCCCATCTGTAGGTCGAGCTAAAGAAAAATTTTGACAGATAATAAAACAGTTAGTAATTATACCATCATGTATGTATAGTTTCTGCTTGTTTATAGTTATTTCAATTCTGTTTATGAAAAATATTATAAATGGCTGCCGAAATCGCAGAAAAAGTCACCGAACTGACAATCGAAAAAAATTAACTGTATCGAAACGGAATTATTTTGACACGCAATTTTCTCAAGGGTTTTGATAAACTTCCTCAGGAATAAAACAAAAAAAAAAATTAAATCGTGAAAGTGATTTTTGACAAAGTTGTGGTGTTATCAAGCCCAGTGCTCCCGTGAATACCACTCTCTTATTCATTTAATTCATCAGAAAAATGAGTTCTTACTGAGAAATATTATTTAATCGATAAGAAAATTTTCTTAACGTGTTCTGTAGTTACTATTATTTATTTCAATATGCTTTTTATCCATAATTTTTTTCGTTTAAATTATGAAAATCACCTTTTAATCGAAATCACGATTTTTAGGCGAGCGTAGAGTATACCTACGCGCTTCGCGCTTAACGCATGCAATATTTAAAAATGTATTTTTAACTTCCCACTAAGAAAATCGAAGATTTTCGAAAAATCGGGAAGTTATTGGTTTTACCCCGTTTTGCAAAAGTCGAGGTTTTAACAGATCTCGACGTTTTGAAGCTCTAAGAAGCTTTCCTAACTATTTTCACGATGATGTCCGTACGTCTGTATATGTGTGTGTGTATGTGTGTGTGTGTGTGTGTGTGTGTGTGTGTGTGTGTGTGTGTGTATAAACCTCTTATAACTTCTGAACGGCTTGACCGATTTGATCCAATCGGTGTTATTCGAAAAGTCTTCGCCAAACTCAGGTTTCCTGTAAGTTGGAATCGATTCGGACCAGTAGATTTCGAGAAATTGCAAAAAAAGTTGTTTTTTTTTTTCATTTTTTTTAAATATTTCCGAATTGGCTGAACCGATCGACCTCAAAACTAATCAGTTCTTAGCCTTGAAAACCCGCATCGATCGCCACCAAAAGCGTCAGAATCGGTTGATGCGTTCGTGAGATATCGTTGTCGAAAAAAATCGAAAAATGTGTTTTTTTTTTTGTAATAACTCCGAAGTTTTTTATCAGATCAATTTTTTTGTTCCAAATTATTTATAGAGCTCAAAAAATCACATCGATCGCCGCCAACTGCGTGCAAATCGGTTGATTCATTTAAAAGTTATAGCAGTTTGAAAATTAAAAAAATCGTGTTTCGTCGAACTTTGATAAGATTTTTGAGCTCGAAGAGCTCAAAAACGTCATCAGTGCAATTTTAAGCGCCTAGGTATAGAATTAGCGGGAAGTTGCAAAGATGGCCTTTAGGGTCAACCGTTTTTCTAATTTTTTTTTTTGATATTATGCTATTTTACGGAGAAAAATAAAATTTTTATGGTTAAATTTGGTATCGCTGGAAAAGTTTTGATCTGGAGTTGTGCCTTTTCATGATTTCATATCATTATTCTCTTCAATAGTTAATTTATAATGATAGGTATTTAGGCTGCATTCGAAAATGCTCTATTTTTGATACATAATTAAGAAATAACCTTGTATCTTGTGAACTATTGATATTTTTAAAGATATAAGTTCATCCCGATGTTACACATCAAGACCTTTCATTTAAGTACCCACATCATTTTTTTCATTCATTTATATATTATATATATGTATATATAAAAAATATATAAAAATGCATGTGGGTACTCAAAGGAAAGCTCTTGATGACTGTAACATCGGCATGAGCTTATATCTTTAAAAACGTCAATAATTAAGAAATGACCTTGTATTTTGTAAACTATTGACATTTTTAAAGATATAAGCTCATCTTGACATTACACTTATCGAGACCTTTCATTTGAGTACCCACATCAATTTTTCATATATTTATATATTATATATATATATATATATATATATATATATATATATATATATATATATATATATATATATATATATATATATATATGAAAATGCATGTGGGTACTTAAATGAAAGCTCTTGATGAGTGTAACATCGGGATGAGCTTATATCTGGGGCATTCCATGCGAAATGGGAGAGTGACTAAAATTTAAAAATTTCTCTAATTTATTATGATTTAGTCCTAATTTATTATTAAAAGTTTATGTTTTACTAATTTGTAAAGATAATTTTTTTTTAATCAATAAAAAAATCGATTTTTCTTTCCTAGTAACTTTTCAGCCGTACTAACTTATATCCGGGTTAAATGTTCTTTTAATAGTTTTAAGAACAAATTCATTTTATGTTTGTTATTAACTAATATATTTATAATTATAGTTTTAAGAGCAAATTTTTTTATGTTCGTTATTAATTAACACCTAAGTTTATCAAGATCGTGTTGTCAGCATGCTAAATCCTTTATTTGTGTTTTTAAATTAGTTTTTTTTAATTATCCTAATTAATTTATAGTTAAATATATAAACAATAATGTTTTTAAGGTGGAAATAATATAAAAGTCTTTTTAATAAACAACTTGATGTAGACATTTTGTACTTGTCCCACCAGTCACAAATGCCTGTCCCACCAGTCACAATAAAAAAATTTTTTTAATTGTTTCTACGTAGGTAATCATTCTAATTCTTCATAATAGGGGAGGGGGGGGGAGCAAAATGGAGTAGGGGTGATAAAATGGGGTACCCCCAAAATTTCGTAAGAAAATTTTTTTTTTCCAAAAAGCTCTTTCAGCTTTCTAAAATATATTTTAACGTCATTTACTACAATTTCAGAGAAAAAAGAAATTTTTTAATTTAAAAAACATAAAAAAAATTTTTTTTCCTTAACTTTTTTTACAGTAATTTTTATCGTCATTGTGCATCATAATAAATTTTTTTCCACATCTACGATTACTTTTTCTAAATTTTTAAGTCCTCGCTTTACAAATGAATGATTAAAAAAAGAAAAAAATCGGGGAGTCATTGGTTCTATGACAGTTTTCGGAAATCAAGTTCTAATCTGATCTTCACATTTTTCAGGTCCTAGGAACTAGTTCTTAATATTCCTACGAGGATATCTGTCGGCGTGTGTGTATGTGAGTGTAAACCTCTAATGTGACGAAGAAAAATCTTACACAGAAAGAAAAATTTCTTGACTGGAGAACAAAATTCTTGGCTCAAGAAAATTTTCAGGTGCCTGAAGGAAGACTGAAGTTGTGTTGCCCGAAATAAAAATTTTTCTTGAAATTCTATTCTTGGTGGAAGTAATTTTTTCTTAATTCAAATTATCAAATACTTGATGCAATAAATTTTTACATTTGATCAAGATTTTTAGATACTTCAGGGAAGCAGTGCCACCTACTTCAGCTGAGAAAAAAATTTTCTTACCTTGAGAAAATTTTTCTCTTGAATATTTGATACCCATTTTATATTATTTTAGCGTGCAATTATACATATTGAATGAAAAAAAATGATTTAACATTATTTGATCTTCCTATTTGATATGTTAATCAATAAAAATATTGATGACAATTTACTTCTATCTTTATATTTAATTTTTTGGAGTAAGAGGCTAAATTTTCTCAAAACAAGAAGATTTTATTGACAAATAAATTTTCTTGGATCAAGATACATATTTCTTAAAACAAGAGAGTTAATTTTGTTGGAATAAGTGAAATTTCTTGTGTCAAAAAGAAAATTTTTTTTTCGCTCAAGGAAATAATCAGGAAGAAAAATATTTTCTTGGCTCTAGTGAACCTTTTTTTCTGTGTAAACTAACCATTCTAAAATAATGTCTTTTTCAAATAACTTCGAAATTTATTTTCGGATGATTTTTGATGTCATAATTTAACTATCAATGCTCAGAAAACTGTGTCAGAGGCCGCCAATTTCTTCAAAATCATTTGGTGGGCTTGTGAGATATTTAATTTATAAAGTAAGATCTTCAGGCCTACAAGATCATTCATCTTGAAAAAATTTTCCTAAATCCCTAAACCAAGAAAGAGAGTGCAAAAAAATTACGAATGTTTTTTTTCGTGCTATTGCTTGGAATTGCGTGAGAACTGTCTAAAAAATTTTTCACCGGGAGATCCAAAAATTAGAATCTTCTCAAGGGAACTCTTTTTTTATCTTGATATTTTTTTTCTACGGCAACTTGAAATTTGATTATTTTCCTTCAATTACGACTGAAAACGAGAAAAATCAGCATATTTAAGTCCTTAAAATCATAACGGTTTCTTAAGTACCCCATTTTGCCCCCCCCCCTCCTCTATTGAATGTATGTAGAATAAATTTTGTATTAAGAAGGAAGTATTTTTTAAAAGTTTAGTGGTCGAACTGAAATTGAACTTTAAGTATACCTTTGGTAAGAGATGAGGATTTTTCTTAGTCCCACCAGTCACACTCAGTCAAATGATAATTACGAGAAACTTAAAAAGTAATTGAGGGTTTTGACAAAGAGATGTTATTAATTAGTTATTCTTATATATTATAAGATAAATTTTACCATAGTATAAGTTTCAGTCACATAATTATAGCTTATAATTGATAGAATTCCAGAGTCAAATGTCCCACCAGTCACTATGGAATGTCCTATCTTTGAAAACGTCAATATTTAAGAAAGTACAGTGCAATTTAACATTATTTAATAAAGAAAAATTTTACTTATTTATAGTTCATAAGTATCGGCAGTCACGTAGTGAAAAAATTCTGATCTTAATTTGTAAGAAAAAAATTATGAAATTTTTCAGTTATTTCGAAATTTATTAATCTAGTCAACTAAACACATACACATTCAGAAAAGCGAGAAAAAGCTATCAAGCATAGAAAATACTAGTAGAAAGGGAAGTGACGGAGTGAAGAGGTGAAGAAGGGTGAACAGAAGGAGGGTAGCAAGGAAGAGGGTGGTAAGAGCAGGAGAGGAAAGGTAGATAGTTGTTGCAGGGTGTTATATACCCGTGGCTATCGATCACAGCAAAAGCGAGAGCGAGTGCTATATAGCACGTCCATACACTCCGTGAACTGTAGGCTCATAACATCCAATGTCCAGCGTTCACGGAGTCGAGGTGTAGAGTGATAAAAAAAAACGTCTGATTTATCCCCGTTTCACTACCCCTTTTTTCTCCTTTATTTAACTTTCTTTTATTCCCTCAGTCTTTAGATTTTCAGCCCTCTTATTCTATTTCTTACATGGATCTTATATCTCATATCTTAGATCTCATATCTTTTACATTTAGACTTCTGACGTACATTTAGTGACAGCCGCTATAATCGTTTACGTTCACAGTCGGTTTATGGAGACGTTAAACCTTTGAGTTAACCTTCTTTGGGATTTATTTACTGGGCTAAGACCAGGACGATTAAATTGTACGCTTGAAAGATTTAGGTGCTTATTTTTCGGAAGACATTGTGGTCAGAAATTGTTTTTTTTCCGGCCGGTTTCGAGTATGTTGACTTTTTTGCTGTGGCTAAGCGTGTCGGTCCTGAAACTACTGATTTATAGGACAGGGTTAAAATCTTGCACACTGTTAAAAATTTCTATTGCATGCCTTAAGCGCGAAGCGCGCAGGTATGCTGTGCTCTCGCCTAAAAATCGTGATTTCGATTAAAACGTGATTTTCATAATTTAAACGAAAAAAATTATGGATAAAAAGCATATTTAAATAAATAATAGTAACTACAGAACACGTTAAGAAAATTTTCTTATCGATTAAATAATATTTCTCAGTAAAAACTCGTTTTTCTGATCAATTAAATGAATGAGAGAGTGGTATTCACGGGAGCACTGGGCTTGATAACACCACAACTTTGTCAAAAATCACTTTCACGATTTAATTTTTTTTTTTGTTTTATTCCTGAGGAAGTTTATCAAAACACTTGTGAAAATTGCGTGTCAAAATAATTCCGTTTCGATACAGTTAATTTTTTTCGATTGTCAGTTCGGTGACTTTTTCTGCGATTTCGGCAGCCATTTATAATATTTTTCATAAACAGAATTGAAATAACTATAAACAAGCAGAAACTATACATACATGATGGTATAATTACTAACTGTTTTATCATCTGTTAAAATTTTTCTTTAGTTCGACCTACAGAGGGGATAATACTACTCGCGGGAAAATTCAAATTAAAAACGAATAATTTTTGTTATGATCTAAATAATTCATGTATGACATGAGCGCTTAAGGCATGCTCATTTGGATTTTCCAAACTTTTGTTATTTACAAGAAATGTATTGGAAGCTAATAGGCAAAATATTTATTTAAAATTACAATCGGGTATAGTAATATTACAAAACGTACATAGCTCTGTGAGGTGACTAATTTTACAAAATGGTTTTGTAATTTTAAAACTATTTTTAGATTAGCTAAGTTTGTAAAATTAAAATACTTTCCTTGAATTTTACTTGAATTGAAATAATAAAAAAGAAAGATTTGATTTAATATTTGTTGTCATTTTATTTTTATGTAGCTCTGACTAGATTTTGCATCTCACGTAGACCTAATTTTTACAACTCTGATGATATAAAGTGAAAATAATATTTACCCTAACTAAGAATCGAACGCGAGCCGCGCGCTTACCAGACCGACACCTAACGCCCTACGCCGTACGACCGATAGGTGATTCAACATCTTATTATTCTTATAAGCTAATCCTACACTGTAAAAAGAGCGGTGTTAAAAATGGACTTATTTTAACACCGCGCGGTGTTAAAATAAAATAACACTGGCGTAACGGTGTACTTTTCCGGTGTCAAAATACCGGTGTTAAATCAGTGTAAAAACGGAGTAATACCAGTGTAAAAGCGAAGTAAACAGTCTATTTAAAATATCAAGATTATAAATCTATAAAACATAATAAAACTTAGTTTTTAAATTAAAAATATTAATAGAAAATATATATTAAAGTAGTATTCATTACACCGGCCCACAAAAAAAAGTGATCTATACTTTTGACCGGACCTATCTATCTTTATGTATTTTAAAGCGCTGAATCTGAATCTGAATTCAGTTTTGCCCGTACACCCTCAAAATTTTGAGTAAAATGCAAAAAAAAATCCCGAAAATTGCGAAAAACTGGTCACAGCGATGAATAAATTTTTGTGAACCCAGATAAAGTATGATTTTTATGTATGTCAATTCACTGAATCTGGATCTAAACGTTAAGTAGCCCCTTGAGCCGTCAAAATTTGAAAAAATTGCAAAAAACCCAAAAAAATTGCAAGAAATCGAATTCTTTTGTTCTCAAACGATCTTGATCTTCAGAATTTTTATCTTCAGAACCAACGAAGAACAGTTTCAAATTTGAGAGAATCCTTCTCTTTATTCTATTTATACATCATTTTTTATAGACTTTAAAATTTTGTCAATTTTTCAATTCTAAGATCATATTTTATCCATTAAAATTCACCGAAGTCATTAACAATCGTGTTTAATAGATTTTTTTCTGATATTTAAAACTGCAATTTTCTGGATTTTTTTTTATTTTTTGAGATTTTTTAAAATTTTAAAACGTCAATGGGACAAAAAAACTTCAGATTCAAATTCAGTGAAACCAAGTGCATAAAAATCGTACTCAATGTGAATCCAAAAAATTTTTTTCATCTTGATAATTTTTATTTTTCATGATTTCTTGCAATTTTTTTGGGTTTTTTGCAATTTTTTCAAATTTTAACGGCTCGGGAAGGGGCTACTTAACGTTGAGATTCAGATTCAATGAATTTACAGACATAAAAATCATACTTAATCCAGGTTCACAAAATTTATTCATCGCTGTGACCAGTTTTTCGCAATTTTTTGTCTTTTATTGGAGTTTTTGCATTTTACTCAAAATTTTGAGGGTGTACCGGCAAAACTGACTTTAGATTCGGATTCAGCGCGTCAAAATACCTAAAGATAAGTAGGTCCGGTCAAAAGTACAGACAACTTTTTTTTTGTTGCCCGGGGTAATTTTTATGATTCTTAGTGAAATAAACAAAATTGTGATTATAAAAATTAAGAAAAAAATGCATGACATAAAAAAATATAAAAAGTCTATGAGTATCATCCAGAATAAATTTTAATTTTGGTTTGTAGTTATTTAAATTGTTACCTATGTAATACGAACTTTATTTAAATATTATACAATTTTACACCCACCATTTCAATAATTAATAGTTTTATGAATTAATGAATATACTGTCCAATAGTAGTAATTTAGTGAATAAAAATATTCGCAAAGTAAAATATCTTCAACATCGAAAACTTTTTTAACACTGGAAAATTTTTAACACCGCTTTAACACCGGAAAAAAAAATTTACACCGGCAGCGATGTTATTTTAACATCGCTTTCGGTGTTGGAATTTAACACCGCAAATTTTAACACCTACACCGCTTGGACTTACCCCGGTTTTTTTTTACAGTGTATGTGGTGATTGAGCTTTACGGCTTATTATTTATTATTTATATTATTTGTGTTATTTTATGCTGATAATTGATGGAAAATAACTAACTTTTACATTATTTATAATTCATTGAATATGTTCAATTCTTAGCTAATTTCACAATTAATCAATTATTTCATTTTTTATAATATTTACTAATTTTTTTTTTAAATTATTCAGTATGTGAAAAATAAACGTAAAATCTTTAAATATTTTACTCTCGGCTGTAAGTTTTTGGATACATGCATGCGGGTCGCTAGACTCAAGTACTTACTTTTATGACTCTGTCCGTTGAGGTCATATAAATGCAGTCTCTTGTTCTCTTCGTAACCCGAGCGCTCATCTGGTTCGATTTAAAATATTTTCCGTTTTAACTTTCCCTTTTTTTATATGTGTAATATTTTTGTCAACGTATTTTTCTTAACAATATTTCTCGGAAATGTACTCCCAATAATAAAATGAAGAGAGTCTCCGTACTCTGTTGTGCTTAAAATACTACCAAAAGAGTCAGTCCAAAAGGATCTCTCCGAGCGACAACTACGTCAATTCCAGTCAAGTTCCAAGTTTAAATCGAATCCTCTTTCTTAGCATTTCGTTTTTCAACTAAGTACCAATTTACGATCTACATTAACATCATTTAATAGCTGAGTTTCACTTAAAATGAATTGTGAGGTGAAATATCAGTGTCTTTTCATCAATCTGTGATTGAAGTTCACCACGACGTTGATTCACCACCATCATCAGAACTCTACAGTCACGAGCCTAAGCCGCTACATTAATACATTCATCAGACATTTAAGAGCTCAAGCAGCACATGGTATTGTATTTTAGTAAACCTAAAATACCAAAAAGGTACGAATCAAATTTATACTTGCATACATAATCAATACAACATTTCCCTCAGCGTCGGGAGGATGTCGGTTCGGCCGTCAGCCCTAAACCGCCCACCGGTGCTGAGCTGAGTTACTAATTCCAATTCATATTCAATTACAATACGCTCATTATGATACTGCGCATATTTCACATTTCTTGCATAATACAATACGAATACTGAGTTTGAGTCGAGTTGAGACTTCACGAGCAAGTTCTCAAACTATTCATGTGCAGTGTTATTTTGAGCCCTTTCTGAGTTCTGACACAATACGCTCATTATGATGCTGCGCATATTTCACATTCCTTGCATAATACAATACGAATACTGAGTTTGAGTCGAGTTGAGACTTCACGAGCAATTTCTCAAACTATTCATGTGCAGTGTTATTTTGAGCCCTTCTTGAGTTGCATCACATTACATACATAAAATTCACACAATTATTGAGATTAAAATATTACATAATCTACACAAAGCAATCATTCAAACCGAATTCTTTTCACTCCTTTACTCCACATAAATTTCATCCAATCAATGCGCACCTTTGAAATCAGAATCTCAAATTCAAATCATCACTCGATCATACAATCCACTATCTCTCCACAATCTATCCACTTTCAATCTCTCGCAATCTTCATTCAAACTCACAACAAGCTACATTGTTCACTTCGATTTACAGATCATATTTGAAACGAGCGAACGAGCGAACGAGCGAACGAGCGAACGAGCAAACGAGTGTACGAGTAAACAATTACTCGAAACCGAGTCCACGAGTTCCTCCCGAACTCCTTTTCACCTCCCGAAGCCAGCTTCGCACGGTTGGAAGTCAACCTCCCTCCAGCGGTCATCCTCAGACAACCACCAAAAACAACTCCACGCCAGTTTAACTTCCTTATAATCTCTCTGGGACCAGATTCATTAATATCAAATACATAATATTGTTGTTATTAAAATTGTATTAAAAACCATAAACTTCGAAATACAAAATCAAACAGAATATTGTAAAAATTTAAGTCTAACATATACTCATTAAAATATATTAATTTCGAAATGATCGTTTGAGCATAATATTAAAATTTATAAAAGATAAATAATGCCTCGAATTTATTATTACAAATAAACAACTATAGACTAAAAATTATTAAAAATAAATATGAAGGACATTGTTGTTTTTGATATCAGTCTTGACATCAGTCTCATTTTTGTAAAACTGAAAAGTATTGTTTTTAAAATTGGAAAACAGTGAAGTAAAATTACAATTCGTGTAATATAATTAAAATTATCTGGTAACATTACATTGCACTGGGTAATTTTACAATGAAAATTGTAAAAATAAAAAAAAAGCTTTTTTAATTTTTTATGAGATTATTGTAATATAGATTACAATATTTTTTGTGATTTTACATACAATTATGCCTAATTGGATCACAAATTATGTTTGCAAAATTGAAAAGCTTTTTCTTAAAAATTGACGAACGGTTCTGTAATATTACAATGCGTGTTAGGTTTATACGTGAAGATTGTAAAATCACAATACATCTTAAAAGATTTCCTGATAAGTGTTGGAAAATTACATAAATTGTATTTTATTTCGCATTGCTAAACACTAATTTGTAATTTTACTTATTATTCATTTTGTAATATGATTGTGATTTCACAAAAATTTTTAACAGTGTAAACTAGGAAATTTGGAGTAATTCCAAAAAAACACTTTTTTTGGTTTTCTTTCGTTCATGATATTTCTTGAACGAATTGACCAATTTTGACCGGCTTGACGGCGATCCACATAATTTTTTCATGCTAATAGCTGATTAGTTTTTGAAATCGATCAGTGCAGCCGTTTAAAAGTTATTCCAAAAAATGTCGGAGTTATGTTAAAAAAACACTTGTTTCCAAATATTTTATCGAGGATATCTCTCGAACCAATCAACCGATTTCCACGTTTTTGGCGGTGATAGACGCGGTTTTTAAGACTCTGAAATTATTTTATAACATTAAAAAGATTAGAGAAGAAATGACTAAGTTATGTCAAAAAAACACTTTTTTCGGTTTTCTTTCGTTCACGATATCTCTCGAACGAATCAACCGATTTTGACCGGATTAGCAACGATCGGCGTGGTTTTTCAAGCTTAAGGGCGGATAGGTTTCTGAAGTTGATCAATAGAGCCGTTTAAAAGATATTCCAAAAAAACCACTTTCAAAAATGATTTTTTTCTTATTTTTTTTTGAGATTTTTCAAGATTTCTTTGAATCTATCGGTCCGAATCGTTTCAAATTCTCAGGAAATCTAAGTTTAAGGGAACTCTTTAGAACGCCGTTTAGTACGTTCCGATCGGTTCAGTCGTTCAAAAGTTATAAGCGAGTCACATAGTCACACACACACACACACACACACACACACACACACACACACACACACACACACACACACACACAGCTCGGGGCAGAAGAGATACTGCTATTGGGCGCGTCTCCTCGAGCGGATGGGAGAACGCTCGCTGTCCTTGGATGACACTGAGTCTCTTAGTTGACAAGGTACAGAGGGTAGGAGCTAAATAAAATACGCTCCCGTGGACAAAACTCCCCTTAATGGGTTGTTCACACTAACTGACCTAGCAAGAAGAAGATCGTTCTCTGTTGTAATCCACTGGGAGTGTCCGGAATCTGTGTCGTAGTTTCCGACGACGCAGGCCACGGCTGATGTGAGCTTGCTCTGCCGAGGTGTAAGTTACAGCAGTAGATCAGGAGCCAGCCACCTCGGGCCTTGATCAGGGAGTACGCAGTGAGTGCTAGAGATCGGAATCTTCACCGCTCCGAGCGAGTCTAGTCCGTCTGTGTATTCCGGGACTGGCTAAGTGTCGACTAGGCCTCAGGGAACTGGGGTAGGAGTACTATCTCCGAGGGTACACCCGTTCCTAGTTATGACAACCCGCTCCACTCCGTACGATGCGCTGGTAAATCAAAAAAGTATAAGTAATTTACAGGAAACAAACAAGAGTGGAAACGGGCTACATGCCCAACAAGCAGCGATTGACGCAAGCGCTGAAATGAAGCGTTTGCAAGCGCTCAAATGCCTTGAAAAGCTGATCAGTGAGTTGAATTATTTCGTCCAACCAAAGGTCAACATTCACAAAGAGATAAAGGCCAAGACGACTGGTGTAGCAAACGCCCTTCAAAGGTTTGAGAAGTTGGACGAGGAATGGCGCTCATCATTGCAGCGCATTTCCCATGCTACACCGGAGAAAGCCTGTCAGGCTGTCGTCGTGACTGACGAAGCAAGGGACACCGGAGCCAAAGGTGACGGTGAATCAGTCGCGGGAGACAAAAGTAAAGCCAGCAGCAAGTCAGGTAAGAGAAAAGATCGACCTTCTCCTGATCCAGCAATCAGCCAAGTCGTGAAGAAAAAGGATTTGAAGAAAAGCCCTCCGCAAGGAGCAGCAGTACGAAGCGACGAACAGGAAAAAGCGTCGGTTTGGCAAAAATTTCAGTCCAAGAAGGAGCTAAAGCGACAGAAGAAAGAGGTGCTCTCAAAATAGATGACAAAGGAGCCCCGATCTGAACCCAAGCGAAAGAAACCGCGGAAATGGATCAGACCGGATGCTCTCATCATCCGGCTGACAGAGAAAGCAAAGTACGCCGAGATCCTGCGCCGAATAAAACAGGACGTCCCTGATGATCAGGTCCGCAGTACGGTAGAGAAGATCCATAAGACCAATGCTGGAGATATGCTGATAAGTCTTTCGAGGAAGAACACCGACAAAGGCCAAATATTGAGAAAAACCATTGCAGCCATACTGAAAGAAGACGCAAGAGTAACCTGCAAAGGACCACAGGAGGTAATTGAGATCCGAAACGTCGATGATGACCCAACAAAGGACGACATCCAGGGTGCCCTACAAAAGGAAGCTGGATATGGCTGTGAGATACCACTAGAGGCAATCAAGATCCGTAAGGCCTATAGAGGTACTCAAATTGCCACAGTAATTCTACCAGCAGCAAAAGCACAGAAACTACTGGTTGGAAGTAGCAAAATCCGGATTGGTTGGGTTAATTGCCGAATAAGGGCAACGAAGAGACCTATTCAATGCTTTAAATGCTGGCATTTCGGACATCATGGATCCCAGTGCAGAAGCAAGGTGGACTGGTCGAAGCTTTGCATCAGGTGCGGACAAGAAGGGCACAAGATTGCTGATTGTAAAAATCCAGCCAAATGTGCATTATGTGCTGAGATTGAAAGTGCAGAGAATGTTGCCCACCATGCCGGTACTTATAAGTGCCCGTTATTTCAGGAGGCACTCCAGAAGTTGACGAACAAACAAACATGAGGATACTGCAGCTCAATCTCAACCATCGTGAGGCAGCGCATGACCTGCTCATGCAATCCGTGCGAGAACTAGAGCTTGACTTGGTACTGATAGCAGAGCCATATAAACACCTGAGTACCCAACCCTGGGAATCTGACAGCACATCCAAAGCTGTCATCTGGTCATGTGGCAAGCTCCCTTTCCAAAATGCAGTTGACAACAGCAATGCCGGCTTTGTAGCAGTATCAGTAGAGGGCATCCGCTTCTATAGCTGTTACGCACCACTTAGCCTCTCAACTGTCGAATTCACCGCATTTCTGGATCGACTTACCGAGGACGCGGAGCATTACCACCCAGTGGCAATAGCCGGGGACTTCAACGCCTGGGCAGTAGACTGGGGCAGCAAGCATACAAACGCGTGAGGAAAGGAACTACTAGAAGCCTTTTCTACATTAGTTGTAGTACTGCTCAACGGTGGTAATACACCAACCTACACCAAAGGAGACGCAAATTCTATTGTAGATCTCACTTTCGTCAGTAGCAGCCTCACCAGAGGTAATATCAACTGGAAGGTGATGGATGTCTACACAGCCAGCGACCACAACGCGATTCTCTGGAAAATATCAAACGTCCAGAGCCCGAGGAGACCTAAAAAGCAACTTAACACCATTGGTTGGAAGGTAAAAACTCTTGACCCAAGTGCATTGTTAGTAGCTCTCAATAGTGACCAGATTATCGCGGGCTGCGCAGAAGAGAAGACCAAGGACCTGATGAAAAGAGTGACCCAGGCTTGTGACGCCAGTATGTCTTGTAGACGTGGCATGAACACAAGACCCTCCGTTCACTCGTGGAACGACCACATCAGTGCCCTTCTTAAAGAGTGTCATCAGAAGAGAAGAATATCTCAGCGTGGCTACCGACGACTTAACTTTGCGGAGCTGGTCGCAGAGTACAAAAAAGCCCGTCGATCCCTGAACAAAGCCATCAAAGATAGCAAAAGAAAATGCTGGAAGGAGCTCATCAACGAGATGGACAGAGATCTGTGGGGTAGGCCGTATAAGGTGGTCATGACCCATCTTAAAAACCAGCTAATGCCATCACCCACGTGTCCTCAACTCCTACAGAAGATCGTAAACGCGTTGTTCCCCGAATAAAGCGAGTTTAACTACCTATTAGCGCAGAATGAAATGGATGACATTCCATCTGTCACGGAGGAAGAACTGATGGAGGCTTGTAATCGTGTAGGGAACAATAAAGCGCCGGGATTGGACGGGGTCCCCAATATTGCTTTAAAAACAACTATAAAAGCAGTGCCATCATTGTTCCTGGACGTCTACGACACATCCCTCAAGAAAGGGATTTTCCCTCAGAAGTGGAAGCAGCAACGACTAGTACTACTTCCAAAAGGGAAAAAGCCAACAGAAGAACTGTCATCTTATCGACCACTTTGTATGTTAGACACGGCAGGTAAGATATTTGAGCGTATAATCCACCAAAGAATAGAAGCAGATGTCGATCCACTCCTGGCAGATAACCAGTATGGTTTTCGGAAAGGATGATCAACCCTGGACGCAATCAATCTGGTTGTTGCAACGGCCAAAGAGGCAATCGAAGGGATCAGATGGAAGGGTGGAGCGAAGAAGTACTGCCTGGTGGCCACTTTGGACATCAAAAATGCCTTCAACTCCGTCAACTGGGACTGCATTATGCAAGCCCTGGAAGAGAAAAACGTACCAGGATACCTACGTAGGATAGTGGCTAGCTACTTTACGGACAGAATCCTGAGATACGACACGAAGAATGGTCCAAAAGAGTATGATATTACCGGAGGTGTATCCCAGGGTTCCGTTCTGGGTCCATTTCTGTGGAATGTCATGTATGATGGCCTGCTGAGACTGACTCTTCCAAGAAGTGTCAAGCTTGTTGCATATGCAGATGATGTAGCTGTCGTAATCGTTGCTAAACACCTAGATGAGATAAACCACATGTTCGGTATCACCTTTGAGAAAGTTAACCGGTGGATGGACTCAATGAATCTACAACTGGCTAAACAGAAGACTGAGGCTGTGCTTATTACCAGCAGAAAAGTGATAGAGACCATAAAGCTGAAAGTCCGAGAACAAGAAATCACATCACAACCATATATCCGATATCTGGGAGTGATGCTTGATGCCCGACTCAACTTTAAGCAGCAAGTCGAGCACGTGAGTGCAAATCAGCAGTGGGAGCTAGCTTAGCTCGACTGCTGCCAAACGTCGGAGGCCCAAAGCAGAGCAGAAGACTACTGCTATCATCTGTAGTCACATCAATGCTCACTTACGAAATATCTATCTGAGCGGACGCACTAGAGAAGCAAGAATCATGGAGAAAGGCTGGACCAGTCTACCGTCTGAGTGCCTTAAGAGTAGTGAGCGCCTTCCGCACAATATCTATGGAAGCAGTGTGTGTCATTTCCGGAACTTTGCCTCTCAGAGTCTTAGCTGAGGAAAGACGGATCCTTTACCAACAAAAGAAGTCAACCACACTAAGCGCTGAAGAGCTTCGAACAGAAGAACGGCAGAAGAGCATAAGTCGATGGCAACTACAGTGGGATGCCACAGTGAAGGGTAGGTGGACGCATCGTCTCATAGGACTAAGGAACGCTGACTATGACGAGCTTCTTAAGATTCTGTTACCAAAGTAACAGTTCTGTTACGTCGCGGCCACAATAATAGTAGACAGCGTAGAGGAGGCCGAACTACTAGTTCGGGAAACCATTGATGCCGTCGAGACTTGGCTCGATAAACACCACCTGAAACTCGCCAAGCACAAAACCGAGATGGTCGTTCTGACTCGTCAAAAATGGTTCCCAAAACCATTCGCTGTGGACATGGGAGGAACAACACTAACGTCAACAAGGGCCCTGCGTTATCTGGGGGTAATGATAGACGAGAAACTATCTTTTCGCAAACACCTCGATAATGCATGCCAGAAAGCCAGTAAGACGGTGTCTAGCCTAGCAAGAATTATGACCAACACCATGGGACCAAGAACAAAAAAGAGAAGAGTTCTTCTAGAAGCAGTCCACTCGGTCCTGCTTTATGTAGCTGAGATATGGGCAGATATATTAAAGCAGAAGACCTACCGGCGAAAGATAGCAGCAGTACAACGGCGAGGCGCTCTCAGGGTTGCCTGCGCCTACCGCACAGTTTCCGAAGCGGCTGTATTGGTCATTGCGGGAGCCACGCCCATCGACCTATTAGCGTTCGAGAGAGTTAAACTCTATGACGCTAAAGATAGTGACGAAAACATGAAGGACGCAAGAACGAGGATAAAGGCGGAAACGCAGCAAGAGTGGCAGGACCGATGGACATCGGGAGAGACGGGCAGATGGACAGCGCGCCTGATCCCAAACATCAACGTCTGGCTTTCTCGAAAGTACGGGGACACGGACTTCTTCCTGACCCAGCTATTGACAACGCCGGAAATGAGTTTGCACAGCACACCAACGTGCAAATACTGCCCAGACAAAATTGACAACGCCGAGCACACGTTTTTCGAGTGTGATCGGTGGAAGGACGACAGAATCAGCACCGAAGAAACAATAGGCACAACGCTCTCCCCTGAGAGCTTGGTAACCCGCATGATCACAAAAGAAGAAAACTGGTCAGCTGTCGCAGCCTACAGGCAGCGCCTTTTAAACAAAAAAATCGCAGAAAGGGATTAGAAACCAGTAGTAACTAGAAGTAGGTGTCGTGAGACACAACATGAACTGGATCGAAGTAATGCTAACGCGGTCCCGATCTAGTCTTCCCTGTAACATCTATGGGGAAAGGAGAGAGGACGATGTTTAGTCGGTATTGTTGCAAAATAATATTGACTTCTGAGTCCGACATACCCAGGCATCAACACTTAGTCCTGGCACCAACACCAAGTCCTGGCATACGTAAATGTATTTTACCTCCTCTATAAAAAAAAAAAAAAACACATGCACACACACACACACACACACACACGCACACACATGCACACATACATACAGACATAGTGACAACCTCGCGGGGATAGTCAGGGAAGCTTCCTGTGACCTTCAAACGTCGAGATCTGATGAAAACTCGATTTTTGCAAAACGGGGTGAAAACAATAACTTCCCGATTTTTGAAAATCTTCGATTTTCTTAGCGGGAAGTTAAAAATTTAAGAAAAAATTTTGTTTTTAACAAATTTCAAAAATTCATATTTTTGAAAAAACAAAAAACACAGTTCCAAAAATTTCAGGATCTTTTGAGATTGGTACAAGGTAGTACACAAAAAAATTTGAGCCAAAAATTTATTGTCGACGGTCAATTTTGACAATTTTCAAAAATTCAAAATTTCACAAATTGGAGATTTTTTAAAATTTTTTCTCGGAAATTTTTTTTTTAATAGCCCCAAGTATTCCCTTTGAAACTTACTCAATGCATTTTTTTAATTGCAATAGTTTTCGAGATTTTTAAAACATAAGTTTAAAAAATATGGAAAATAGTAAAATTTTGAATTTTGCATAACTTTTGAAAAAAATTTTTTTAATTTTTTTCCTTTGGCAGAAGTTCGTTATAAGATAAAAGAAAACTTCTGACCAAAATTTGTCTAAATCGAAAGAGGTCGGTCGAGTCCAACTATTGGTCGATTTGACGTGAAATGACCCAAATAAAAACATTAAAATAATAATTAAAATGAAATATTATAAAAAATAATAAATTAAATTTTTAATAATTAAATATAAAAAGAGTTTATAAAAATATTTTCTTTACAAAAATTTATTTATTTCTAAATTCATTTATTTTGGGAGTGAATGCGGAGTGAATCTTATTATTAATAAAAATTAAGTCCTCTGAGTAAATATCACTCCCGCTGAGAGTGAATCAATTAAAAATCATTTACTCTTCATTCACTCCGCGTTCACTCCGCAAATTTTTTACAGTGTAAGAAAGTATAGTGCAATTTAACAAAAATTAGGATTTCATTTTTTTAAACATATTTTAATATTAAGCTTGTCCAATTTTTTGTTTAACATTATATTAATTACTCTTTTGAGAAACAAAATTAATGCTTTTTAATAATATTTTCTCAAGTATAATAATTAATTTCAATCGACACAGTCAATCATCCGGATACACTAATTATTGACAGGCTGATAAATCGATTGATCCAACTAGTGACATACCGTTGCACCAATTATTGACACCCTTAAAGCGCACGCGTCACCATTCATCTGATCTAAATACAATAAGTAAAGTCTGAAAAGAGAGGTTACAGCTTGGTATAAACTCACCTGTCAATATCAGATCCAGCCTATATTTTGTGTACCCATTATGGACACTAATTATTTTATAATTAATAACCATTCAGTTGAATGTAAATATCCGATATTGGTAATTTTTAATAAGGTAAAAGCCCCAATAGATGATCATGTACCAGTATATGATCACTCCATGTATTTGTATACCTATATTTATGAATATAGATATACAAATACATGGAGTGATGATATACTGGTACGTGATCATCTATTGGGGCTTTTACCTTACTTAATTTATTTATTTAAAAAAAAATGTTTAATTTGATTAGTTTAAAAAATAATTAAAAATCAGCTGTTAATTTGAGTGCTTACCTAACCAAAATAGTTAACATATTTTATGCTGACGCGTTTCAGAATACTAGAGTAAACCTTATTATTTTAATTAATGAATATCATATGGGTCATTCCATGTCAAATCGACCAATAGTTAAAATCGACTTCTTTCGATTTGGACAAATTTTGGTCAGAAGTTTTATTTTATCATATAACGAAGTTCTGCCAAAGGAAAAAAAATAAAAAAATTTTTTTCAAAAGATATGCAAACTCAAAATTTCGCGATTTTTCCAGTTTTTCAATTTTGTTTTTGTAATATATCGAACGCTAGTATAGATACAGGAATGGTCTTTCGTTTATTTGAAAGGGGACATTTGGAGCTATTGAAAAAAAAATATTTTGGGAAAAAATTTTGAAACATGCCAAATTTTAAATTTTTGAAAATCGTCAAAAATGACGGTCGACAATAAATTTTTGGCTCAATTTTTTTTATGTACCACCTTGTACCAATCTTAAAAGATCCTGAAATTTTTGGAACTGTGTTTTTTGTTTTTTTAAAAATATGAATTTTTGAAATTTGTTAAAAAAAAAAATTTTTTTTAGATGTTTTTTCTCACCATTATGCCAATAAATGAAATTTCAACTGTTCAGAATATCAAAATTACGCGGTTTACCAAACTCAATTAAGATAAAAATTAAAAAAAAAAAAATTTTAGAAAGAATTTTTTTTTTAACAAATTTCAAAAATTCATATTTTTGAAAAAACAAAAAACACAGCTCCAAAAATTTTAGGATCTTTTAAGATTGGTACAAGGTAGTATACAAAAAAATTCGAGTCAAAAATTTACTGTCAACCGTGATTTTTTACGATTTTCGAAAATTCAAAATTTGACAAATTTGGCATTTTTCAAAATTTTTTCCCAAAATATTTTTTTTTTCAATAGCTCCAAATGTCCCCTTTCAAACAAACGAAAGACCATTCTTGTATCTATACTAGCGTTCGAGATATTACAAAAACAGAATTGAAAAACTGGAAAAATCGCAAAATTTTGAATTTGCATATCTTTTGAAAAAAATATTTTTATTTTTCATGCTTTGGCAGAACTTCGTTATATGATAAAAGAAAACTTCTGACCAAAATTTGTCCAAATCAAAAGGGGTCGATTCCAACTATTGGTCGATTTGACATGGAATGACCCATATATTTTTCTCAACTATTAATTTTTTTTAATTCTTAAATTATAATGATTGTATAAAAAAATGAACGATTATTATTAATATTGTAGATAATTAAGTAAGATTTAAAATAAAATAGGGTGTCAATAATTGGATCCCTGTCACTAATTGGTGCCTTTACCTTAGTTATTGTTTATCTAATTTTATACACCCTTATAGCATCTCTATCGTGATATAAAAAATTATTTTCTAAAAAATTTAAATATCCTCGATAAATAAATAAATTTTAATTATTTAAAATAAATATAAAATCTATTTATTTTTTTTTTTAATAAAAATTTAAAAAAATTTCATAATTTAAAAATAATAATAATAAATAAGAGAAAACATAATTAATAAAAATATGTAAGGTTTCCCTTAAAAGCGGAAATAAACAAAGCCTTGAACAATTAAAAACAATACAGCAATTTAAAAATAACGATAATAATGACGTGACCCAGTGACCCCCATTCCGATGATCTCGTAAGGATGTTGATCTCTTTAAACACAATACCATCTACACATCCTTAGATTCCTCCACTCTCACACTCTCTCTGAGTTAACTGGGAATAGAGCAGACGCACATAAAAGTACACACTTAAATATTTTTCACGTTCATCGACCTGCAGACTGAACACGCAACTTATCGCGAGCGTCTACACTCCGGTTTCTCTCTCTCTTTTTCTTCTATGGGTTCTATGCTCTCTACCCAGGGTTTGCCCTACGTGCCCTACGGGAACGGCAATTATCTTTGCCCGTACTGCGATAACGTCTATATATATTTAAATGTACACAGTACACACCCGCCCGCCCACACAAACACACACGCACAGATGTATTTATATAAAATACGGGAATATTGGCTCAGCAGAGCTCGAGCGAGTGTGAGTGAGCTAAGAAGCGGTAACTTTAAAGTCATCCGATGCTAGAGATGCCAGAGGCTGTCAAGCTAGTGCAGAACCTCTGGGGATACTTGAGATAATACACTATTAATATAACCACCTGCTATTATTTGTATACTTAATGTAACATCTATTTAATTCACCAGAGTGCTCTCAGTCAGACTTCAACTATTCATTATGTTGATTGTTAAACATTCCAGAACTTCATTTTCACGGAAAGAGATATATTGTCAGAATTATTATACGTATACTGATTTTCCGTAGTGATATATAGAAAAAAAGGTTCTTGAGCCGAGAAAATATTTTTCTTCCTAATTATTTTCTTGAGCGAAAAAAAATTTTTTTTTGATTAGAAATTTCACTTATTCCAACAAAATTAATTCCCTGGCTTTAAGAAATACGTATCTCGATCCAAGAAAATTTATTTAAGTCAAGAAAATCTTGTTGTTTTGAGAAAATTCAGCCTCTTGCTCCAAAAAATGTAGTTCTTGATAGAAGTAAATTTTCTTGTCTTGAGAAAATTTCTCTCTTGCTCCAAAAAATTAAATATAAAAAAGTAAATTTTCACTAATATTTTTATTGACTAACATGTCAAATGGGAAGATCAAATAATATTTCATCATTTTTTTTCATTCAATATGTATAATTGCACGCTAAAATAATATAAAATGGGTATCAAATTTTCAAGAGAAAAATTTTCTCAAGGTGAGAAAATTTTTTTCTCAGCTGAAGTAGGTGGCGCTGCTTCCCTAAAGTATCTAAAAATCTTGATCAAATATAAAAATTTATTGTATCAAGTTGTTTTTTATAATACTTTATAACGATTTAGAAAATTTAATAAATTTTTCCAAACATATTTTAAGTTCTTGTAATTTAAGTACAATTAATTTCCCAATAAATATTTTTATCATTATTATTAATTTCTTCAATGGATCATTTAAGTTATAATTACAATTATTAATTTTAAATTACATAAAAGGTACTAAATTTTTAAATTTAATAATTTGGAAAGCTGAATCAACGAATTAGTAACCTAAAAAAATAAAAAGATTTCTGTGAGAAGCACAATTGTGCAAACTCCGCGATCTTCTAGCGGATTACGATCTACCCGGGAAAAAATGATCAGAGCTGATCAGATACGAATAGGAATGAGTCTTCAGGCCTGATCAGACATGAAAAATGATCATGCCTGATTAGGCATGAATTGACCTGATCAGGCCTGATCGGACAAGGTCAGATCCGAAAGCCCATTGTTACTTTTAATTAATTATTTTGCTTAATTTTATGGATATCGTATTTGATAGAGTCATACGCAATTCTCTATAATGAATTAAAATAAGAAAAAAAAAATAATTACATATAATTGTACGGCTGTAACACCAGCAGTCACCCATCCAACTACTAACCACGTTCAATGCTGTTTAACTTTGGTGATATCCGTGTGCCTTGAAGTTCCCGCCTGCTGTGCTGCTATCTTACGTGACAACAATTTTATGAAGTACATCACGTATCAAAAAAGTTTATCATAAATATAATATAAAAATGGATTTTATAATATATTTTGATAGTCCTAATTTATTTATTTAACCGAATCTCATTATAACATCACATTTATTTAAATAATAAAATAAGAAATGATTTTAATATTAGGCAGAGCAGAGCAGACCAAAACATCCTATAGAAAATGTAACAAATTTTTTATTTCAAAATTATTTAAACATAATCATAAAAATAATTTTGCACATTTTGTGATGACCAAAAAAATTTTTTTCGTCAAAGAAAAAATTTTTATCACATCTTTGATTATGCAAGTCTGGTCAGATCTACCCGGAAAAAAATAATCAGACCTGATTATGCCTGTTGATGTATGATCAGGCCTGAAATTAGACATGGTCATACCTATTCATGCCTGTTCATGTCTGATCAGACCTGTTCATGCCTGTTTATGTCTGAAGGGTTAAATACGCTCAAGCCCGATCATACCTGTCCATGCCTGTTCATGCTAAGGACCAAATATGCTAAGAAAAAATTTTTGAATATGTTCAGTGTATGTACATTAATTTCGATTAATAAATTTGTAAATTATCAATTAACGGTATATTTTATTATTCAATAAATAAAAGTATTTTGATTATCATTAAAAACCTACCGTAGGGTAAATTTAATTAACTTTTCTAGCCATGGACAGGCATGAACAGGCCTAAGCATATTTAATGCTTCAAACATGAACAGGTATGAACAGGCCTGAGCGTATTTCCCGCTTCAGACATGAACAGGCATGGACAGGCCTGATCAGACATGAGCGTATTTAACCCTTCAGACATGAATAGGCCTGAACAGGTCAGATCAGATATGAACAGGCATGAATAGGCCTGATCAGACCTGAGCGTATTTAACTCTTCAGACATGAACAGGTCTGCTCAGACCTGATCGTATTTGACGCTTCAGACATGAGCAGGTATGAACAGGCATGACCATGTCTAATTTCAGGCCTGATCATACATGAACAGGCATGATCAGGTCTAATTTCAGGCCTGATCATACATGAACAGGCATGGTCAGGTCTGATCATTTTTTACCGGGTATCGTATAGCCAATTTAGCTATAAATTGTTTTCTTACGTCGAATCCTCAAAATTGCGATCGATGAATTATTTCAGGCGTTTACTTGGTTTCGAGACATTACTATTCTACAAATATTTTATGAAAAATTAAATTATATTTAAATAGAAGAATAATTTTCAAGTAACATCAATCTAACCTTTATAAAATTAAAATTCAGTTGGATAATTAATAAAATAATTTTAAATTTGTAAAATTATTTTTTATAATACTTGATAACGATTTAGAAAATTTAATAAATTTTTTGAAACATATTTTAAGTTCTTGTACTTCAAGTAAAATTAATTTCCCAATAAATATTTTTATCATTATAATTAATTTCTTCAATGGAGCATTCAAGTTATAATTACAATTATTAATTTTATATTATATAAAGGGTACGAAATTTTTAAATTTAATAATTCGGAAGCTGAATCAACGAATTAGTAACCTAAAAAAATAAAGATTTCCGTGAGAGGCACAATTACGCGAACTCCGTGATCTTCTAGCCGATTACAATCTATCGTATAGCCAATTTAGCTATACAGATTCTTGCGTTGACAAAACAGTTGCCTCTTCTAACAAAATTGTGTATGCTTACGAGAGCTATTCGTTGCATGTTTGAGCTAAACAAACACGGAAAAAAGAAAACTCGAAAAATTATAGTATATAATTCAACGTGGCGCTTCGTGATAAAAACTGGAAAAATTACAGTTCTTTAAAGCCATCGATATTTTTATACAATATATTTTCTGTAGACTGGTTTTTATAATACTATAAAATCTGAATTTTTTTTATTGGCTGTCCATTCTATTGCACGAATTTTTTTTAACTAATTATTTATCTAATAGTTTATAATATCGTTCGCCTGTATTTCTTCCAGGCATAAACGATTTTAAAATTCGTATATAAATTTGTCATTAAAGGTCAATTTGACTGAAAAAATAATTCGGACGGCTCGAAAAATTACAGTTTCTAATGTAATTATTACAGATTTTATAAGAATTACATTGTAAAATGTAATCTTTACATTGAAAGCTCTGAATATTAAATTAAAAGATCGAATTTAGAAAAATGTTATTTCAAACTGTAATTTTTCTAGTTTTGATTACGACGGGACCGATTTTACATTTTATACTGTAATTTTTCGAGTTTTCTTTTTTCTGTGAATGATTCCTTAAATCAAATAACTGAATCGTTATTCTTACAGAATATTATAGGATATGTTAGATATTTCTGATAATATTATTTTTGATATTTTTTAATTTTAGTCAAATTTTGAACTTGTTTATTCGAATAGTAGAACTAAGTACAAAAAACGGGAATTTTCTTGTTTTTTTGAGATATTTTCGAACAAATTTTTTGAACAAATTTATTCGAAAACTTCCATAATCTTTTAAATTTATAATTTTTTTTAATCAAATTTTATCAATAACCGCAAAGAAAATCAAAATTGAACCATGTGCTCAAAAGCAACAATTTTTGGAAATAGAATTTTTTGATAATAATTAAGAGATTTTTGAAGCGTTTGAAATTCGACGCACAAAAATTTTATCAATCTCTAGATCTAACGAAATTTCCAAGCCAATTCAAAATTATTAAAAAAAAAAATAAATTTTTGGAAAAATACATTTTTTTTTTTAATTACTTTTTAATTTTTGAAGCAATCGAGACAAAACTTCATATAAACTCATGACGCGTCAAAAACTGCATTTAATGCAACTAAAAAAAAAAAATTGAAATTGAGTCACGAGTTCAAAAGTTACAGTCGTGCAAAACTTTTCAAAGCAGCTTTTTCTTCTACAAAATTACCAAATTTTTTACTTGAAAAATCTCAACAATAATAATAATAATGTTAATAAACAAATTTTGATCATTCTGAGCTTACATTTTAATCTTAATTTTCAAGCTTAAAGCCCTAAAAATTTCACTAAATTCAATCTTTTGAACTTGAAAAATTTTCACGCTTATAAAAAAAAAATTAATTTTATTAAAAAAAAAATAATTCTTGAGCAAAAAAAATCATTTAAAAAAAATTTGATAAATTTTGAATAAAGTAAAAATTTCTTGATTCAAAAATAATTTTTTAAATAAAAAATTTTTCTTTTTAATTAAAATTCATCGAATTTTCCAAAATTATTTTTATTGGTGGCTCAAAAATTAATTTTCTCTTGAATTAATTTTTATATTTACCAATAATTACATTTTCAAAAGTTTTCCTCCATGAAAAAAAAATATTAAAAAAATATATGTCAAGATACATAAAAAATATATTTTAAATATATTAAAAATCTATAAATACGTATAAATTATGTATAGTAAATATATTTTTAATAACTAACTTTCGGCCGATTTTCATATATATGTTGTATATTTCAAATATATTTTAGATATATTCAAAATATAATTTTTTTAAATTTTATCTATATATTTTTTATGTATTTTAAGATATATCTTGAATATATCTAAAATATATATGAAAATCGGCCAAAAGTTAATTATTAAAAATATATTTACTATATATATTTTTTGTATATTTATATATTTTTTATAGGTTTTTAATATATTTAAAATATATTTTTTATATATTTCGACATATATTTTTTTTTTCATGAGGGTTGAATAAAAAACAGCAAAAAATCCTTCAAAATCAACAATTTTAATTTTTTACTTCCTTGCCAATTATTTCCACCTCAAATGTCATTGACCTACAGCAATAACCGATCAAAACATGAATAATTCCAATAATTAATTTTTTCCAGGCACTTACTTCAATCCCGCACCATTAAACCTCGGATCTAATCGCAAACGTTCCTCCGATTCGGCAGTTAACTTTTTGCTGGACTCCTTCGCCCTGAATGGAGATGAGCAATTCATAGTTCCGCAAGTGTTAGTGCAGTACAATACCTAATGCGTTACTCTATTGGTAGTGGTGTCAGTGAACGAGTTGGCAATGAGGTCTCCCAACGCGGAAATTTCTTCTTCTTTCTCCACATCGCGTTATACATTTTAACTTTCTCGAGTAGATAACAAGTGCTCGGTTGCTCACGATCAGTCTCCGGGAATCCTCGATACTTGACAGTGATGCTATCTAAATCAATCGTTGTGATGTCGGATACCTTTCATTGTGAATTTATTGATTGATTGGTGAGCTTTAAGTGAGATTTTAAAATGAGCAAAAGAACCACGGGGGTCATCAATTCCTGCGAAAGGATCAGACCCGAGAGGTCAAGGAATCCTTGCTTACAACGACTAATGTGGACTTCTACGAAGTCCACTAGTGATATTCAGAAAAGTAGGTACTGGGGGTACGATAGTTCAGTGACTGCTGATGATCTTCAGGTGACTAATCCAAGGGTAGCTTTGAGAAGGTTTGTATTGACAAATTTTTACAAATACTTTTGTTAAATTGCACTGCACTTTCTTAACTATTGACGTTTTTAAAGATATAAGCTCATTCTGATGTAACACTCATCAAGAGCTTTCATTTGAGTACCCACATGCATTTTGATATATTTTTCATATATACATATATATATAATATACATAAATATATGAAAAATTGATGTGGGTACTCAAATGAAAGGTCTTGATGAGTATAATGTCAGGGTGCACGGAGAAAAAAGTATTGCTATTATAGTGATCCAGTGGATCGTGAACGTAGTATTGTGATTAGCTCAAAACAGTATCGTCATTTTCACGATATTATAACCTGATATACTCTATACTTCGGAATTTTATATTAACTTTCCATGGTATAGTGAATATGTCAAAACGTATTGCGATCATAAAGAAACGTTTCCTTACTACGGCGAAACGGATCGTGATTATCGCGGTCCACGACGCCTTCAGCGCCACCACGCATAACCAAGTCTGAAACTCTTACGAGTAGATTTGTTTACAATTTTGGTGATGAAATAATGATAATTACATAAATTAGTTAATTAATATTAACGGCGATACGGATAATTGGGTTGTTGATAAATTACTCGAGTGGAATCTTGAAAAACTTGTGTCGATTTTTGAAGGCTAGTAAAGAAATAAATCTTCCTATGTTAACTGTGTTAATGTTGTGTCCGTGGTTACTGTATATAATTCTACTGCGTTGATAAGGAGAAACAATATACATTATATATTGCATTAAATAATAGTATATTACACACCTAGGGAAGTAAAGTAAGAAATATCTCAGATCACATGTTATTGTTGGCCGAGGCGAAGCCGAGGTCAACAAACATGTGATCTGAGGCTTTCTGTTACTTCCCGAGGAGTGTATACTATTTTGTCCGACGAAGGCGGAAAGCGGCAACTTAGTTTAGCGCAGCGGGACGAAAGTTGCCACTTTCCGCCCGGAGGGCAAAAATAAAATTTTTGTTTTCATAAAAGTCTTTTTTAGCATAAATGATTTGATCCCATACTATTTTATACAAAAAAATATAATTGTATGGGGTACGTTCAGTAATAAAGGAGTATGTTAAGTCCAAGAAAAATTAATGATTAAATATTTTTTTTTAATTCATTGGATAAAAATTTTAGTTTAACTATTTCATTTTTACGACAAAATTTTATCTTGGGAATTTCCGGGACCATTTGCTAGGTCATAAATTATCTTTAAGCTTTAAGTTATTTTCTCGAGTTTCAAAAAGGTTCTTTAAATTTTAACATTATCCAGATGCATTTTCTCTTTTTCTTAGAACTATAAAACTAAAAATAAAAAATCTTGAATAAATAATAAAACCTTTTGGAAAATGCATCGAACCTAAGCCTAAGCCTACCAGGGAAATAAAATACTCATAAAGAGACCCATAAAAAGGGACTAAAATTTTATGACCATTTGAAACTCTACACTTTATCATATCCAGATGTGTGTTTAAGACAACAAAATTTATTTTTAATCTTCATTCTTTTCTTTGACAAACAATTTTTTTTTTAACAGAAATTTTAATATACTTAAATATTACCGACAAAATTTTTTAGCATCAAATTATCTTTCGATAATTTAAGTAAATGAATTTCAAAAAAAAGAAAAAAATATACTCTCAAAACTTCAATCTCCAACGACAAATAAATTTATCTAAAAATAAAATCTAATTTTGAGATTAAGTAAATAAATAATCTCTAAAAAAAAACGTTTGTCAACTAAATAATATAAAATAACGAGTTTTTGTTTTATAACGGTACTGGTCACAAAAGTTTAAACAAATTATTAAAGTCAAATTAAAATTTAGAGTCAATTCATCTTCTCGATGATTATATGCAATGAACTTTACAACCTGTTGTTGTAAAATTGCAATAAATGAGAGAAGTTTTTTTAAAATCTATTAATAATAAAATAATAAATCCATAATTACGAACAATCACGTGTATTTCGACCACGTGTTAAAAATCTATACTTTCGCATTATTATTTCAGTTTAACAATTTTCTATTAATTTGAAAAAAAATATAATACATAAAAAATTATTAACAGTAATAATTTTAGAATAACAAATAATGAATATTATTAAACTTTGGATCACCACGTGGTATTTGTCCAAAGTTTCTAAACATTTTCACATTTTAACTAAAAATTACATACAATAATAATAAGAATATTTTCCTATTTTTAAATAAAATAATTTTTAAACATAATTGTTAGAAGTAGTTTTATAAATAAAAATAATATTCAATGTACATGTAAGTGTATGTGTGGGTGCGTACGCACATAGGCTAACATTTTGGGCGGGACTAGTCGCTTTTCTTGAGAAAATGGAGTAAGAAAGGGAACAGATCCCGGAAAACTTTTTCCTGATTGGACGCAGTTTCCCCCAAAAATTATGTCCACTTCGAAGCAATCGTGGACATAAAAGGGCCTTGTTCACCCAAAACAGAGCTAGCTCGTTTTTCAGAAGTCACAAGTGTTCACACACTTATCTTACCTATCGATGTTAGTCCCGACTAACAAATATTACAGTGTCCTCACACTTAAAGTATATTTTCAACAGTAAAATTTAAATTCAGTTTAAAAGGTTAGAGTCAGTGAAAAATCAAATACTAAAGCTGAAATCATATAATTGTAGACCAGGTACCGTAATAGTACCGTAATATTAATATAATATTCTTAATTTGATTTCCAATCTTATAAAAAGAAACAAAAAACCTATTTTGTATCAGAATTTCTAATTTGAAATCATTAATATACTTTATAATTAAAATTACGCCAATCTGTATTCTTTCACTTTAAAACCTAATACTCAACACGATCCCGGTCTATAGGATGAAAAGCTTGGACCAAAAATAAATTTAATTAATTTGTCCAATTTCTGGACGTAACAAATTGGCGCCCGAACAGAGACCGTTGAGTATTGGATTTTTCAGAAATTAGTATATCAAGTAAATTAACTGGCAGCGCTTCCAGCAGCGCACCAGTTTCATTAAAATTCAACTGATATTTTCAAATCTATTTATATAAACTGGCAGCGCTTCCAACAGCGCACCAGTTTCAACAAATTTTCAGTTAATATTTTTCGACATTTTTCCTGATATTTCAAATTTATTTATATAAACTGGCAGCGCTTCCAGCAGCGAACCAGTTTCAATAAATTTTTAATTAATATTTTTCGACATTTTCCTGATATTTCAAAATTATTTATATAAGCTGGCAGCGCTTTCAGCAGCGCACCAGTTCAATAAATTTTAATTAATTCTTATCTTTTACTGTTATTTTAAATTTACTAACAAACTGGCAGCGCTTTCAACAGCGCACCAGTTTCAATAAATTTTAATTAATTTTTATCTTTTGATATTTAGTAATTTTATTTAAGAACAGACTGGCCGCGCTTTCAATAACGCACTAGTCTTATCTATTTCTCTTTTTTTTTTCTGCTGGCAACGCTTTCAGTAGCGCACCAGCCTTTCTAGTTTTTAATTAATCGCACTTTTAATAACGCAGTAGTATCCATACTTAAAATACCCATATGCCTAAGAGAGGAAATCGAGCCGGCCGCAAAGTCCGCGAACGGCTAGAGAAGAAACAAGAAATAAAACAAACGAAAAAGTCGATTCATGAAATCGCGGAACGAGTATTAAAAAGAAACATCATTTTGGTAAAGAAAAATCAGACGAAAAGGTCAATTCATTTGATCGTGGAACGAAAAGTAAAAAGAAAAGAAACCGTAAAAGACGAGCACAAACCTCCTAAGGGGAGAAAATCGGTCAATTACGTCGCAGAGCATCAAACTAACCCGGTAACAAATACAAATCCGAGGTCGAATCAAAATAATACTAAAACTAATAACGACACGTGTCGAAAATGCAATAAACCGGGTCATTTCGTGAGGGATTGTCCGGAAAATTCATGTCAGATTTGTTTCCAAAAGGTACACACGGCGAAAAACTGTCTCAATCCCAACGCTAAATCCAGTCCTAATCAGCCAGCAGGCACAAGCAGGAACTCGTCGGGTAACACGGGCAAATATTGTCCCTTTCACAAAACGAACACTCACGACACCAGTGAATGTAGAGCATTGCAACAAACTCCTAACAACCCCTCAACTTCGTCTTTTCCCCAGGATGCGGGGAAAAACAATCGACCATCACAACCGGTAAACGTGTCACAAGAAGTGACGTTCGAGGGAGATTCAGAATAAACAATGTAAATATAACATTAGATCCGGATAACCTGCCTTACGCCGTAGTAGGCAGATTATCCGAAGGAGGAGACGTTATTATGATGCTCGACTCAGGGGCTTCCCCCAATCTAATTAAACGTAGATTTATAAGAAATATTGATAATATAAATATAAATAATAAAATCGAGATACAGGGAATCGCGAATGACCCAATCTCGACTTTAGGAAGCGTAAAAATTAGGCTTTTTGGTAAAAGTACTACATGTCACGTAGTTCCTGACAATTTAGCAATACCCCATGCCGGTTTAGTGGGTTCGGAATTTTTCACCGCACACGGAGCAAAAATCGATTACAAACATCGGGTGTTAGAAATTGAGGATCGAAAATATCCTTTCAAGAAACCTAACCGGGTAGAAAACGGAGTTATGTATCTCCCAAGTCGCAACGAATCTACTTTCTTCGTGAACGTGTCAAATTCTGACTTAAAAGAGGGTTTTATTCCTAAACTAAAAATTTGTAAAGGGGTTTTTGCGGGAAATTGTCTAGTAACAATAAAAAACGGTCGCACTTATTTACAAATATACAATACTACCGAGAATGAAGTGGGGGTGAAAATCCCTACTATTACCGTGAGGGAAATACACGAGAAACGTGACCTTACATCCTTTGATCCAGCAACCGAATCTACTGACACTCATCAAAGTTTTAAAATTACCAAACGAATATTTTCTATTATAACAGACTTTCAAAATGACGGACGTTTTGACAAAGTTAAATCTTTACTTCGTTTAGATTATTTAAATGAAAATGAAAAATCACACGTTGAACAACTTGTAAAAAGGTACGCGGATCAATTTTACATTCCAGGGGAACCCCTAAGTTCCTCTAAAAATTATCAACACCGAATCCCCACGCATAGTGACAGACCAATAGCTATAAAACAGTACAGAATACCGCAAGCTCTTAAGCCAGAGTTAAAGAAACATATCAACGAAGGACTCGATACAGGCATTTTACAGCCTTCAGAGTCCCCCTATAATAGTCCAGTCTGGATCGTTCCCGAAAAGTCAGACTCTCAGGGAAACAAAAGATGGCGTGTTGTAATAGATTTTCGATTATTAAACGAAGAAAAAATTACAGACGCGTACCCGTTACCTAACATAACTGACATACTGGATCAATGAGGAGGGTCTACGTACTTCTCGGTTTTCGACTTAGCATCCGGTTACAACCAGATAGAAATGGACCCAAGAGACCGTCACAAAACGGCCTTTTCGACCCCTCAAGGACATTGGGAGTACCTCCGAATGCCCTTCGGACTAAAAAACGCTCCGGCAACTTTCCAACGGTTAATGGACTCAGTATTAACGGGATTACAAGGGATTTCTCTGTTCGTATATTTAGATGACATAATAATATTCGCTAGGAATTTAGATGAACACGAACAAAAGTTAAATGGTTTAACGCTTCGATTAAGGCAAGCAAATCTCAAATTGCAGCCCGATAAATGCGAGTTCTTAAGGCCGGAAGTAAATTATCTAGGTCACGTAATTAGTAGGGAAGGTTTGAAACCTGACCCTACGAAACTAATATCAGTCCGAAACTTCCCTGTACCCAAAACACAGAGAAACATCCGGGAATTTCTAGGATTAACCGCTTACTATCGGCGATTCATTAAAGACTACTCTTCGGTCGCTAAACCTTTGACGCGGTTATTGGAAAAGGAAATGGAATTTATTTGGTCCGAACCTGCTCAAATCGCGTTCGACAAACTCAAAGAAGCTTTATGTACAGCATCTATTTTACAATATCCAGATTTCGAAAAACCCTTTATAATAATCACCGACGCGTCAGGGTTCGCTATCGGGGCAGTTCTATCACAGAGCGAAATCGGGAAAGATCAACCAGTTGCGTATTATTCTCGTGTCCTTCGGGGACCCTAATTGCCGTATGATACATATGAGAAGGAAGCACTTGCGATCGTTCAGGCCGTTAAACACTTCCGACCATATGTATATATGAGAAAATTTACAGTGGTCACTGATCACAAACCACTAGTATGGTTCAAAACTGCTAAAGACGGAAACGCGCGAATTCTCAAATGGCGGTTACGTTTAGCGGAATATGACTACACAGTAATTTATAAACCGGGTAAGATTAATTTAAACGCCGACGCGTTATCTAGGAATCCGGTTGAAAAGGTAACGGTAACCACTCGAGCTCAAAGGGCAAGGGAAAATTTACCAAAAATTTATGAATCAAATAATACAGAAGTTCCTAACACTTCTATACAGTCTAATACAGAAGTTCCTAACACTTCGATACAGTCTAATACAGAAGTTCCTAACACTTCTATACACTCTAACACAGAAGTTCCAAACACTTCTATAAGGTCCGATAAACGTCGGGAAATACCCCGTCGGAAAAGGGATAGACCCCCGAAACCTCGCGAAAGAAATTACGAAGAAATTGATCCTGTCGACCCTGAAAATTCCGACGTGTCTTCAGAAGATATTTCATCTTTCAACGATTCGGATTATGTAGTTGAGGACGACCACGATCAAGAAAACGCGAACAAACCCGCGCGAAATATTATCACCGTAAAAGACTTATTCCAATATCGAGACGATAATTTAGTTTATTTTTTAGGAGAGGATGGTAACCCTTGCGACGAGGGCTCCCGATCTCTACAGACTTTAAAAAAATTACCAAGACTCGGGTTCGTGGACACCGGACAGGTGTATTGGACCAAACGGAGATTTAAAAATTATTTCAGCTTAATTATACGTAGTAATATCGGGGAATCAGCAATACGCGTTAAATGTAACATTGCCAAATGCCTAGTGAAGTTAAAAGGAATCTCGAGGGATAAGGGAATTAATTCTTTGTCAATAGCTTTTTCAGGAAACATTGAGAATGTCCCATGGACAGAAATTCTTTCATTAATTTACGATATCTATGAAACCGAACCGATAAAAATTATAATTTGTCTAGGAACCATTCGCTACGTCCCCCGCGAAGAACGCGATTTAATATTTTTTGAAGCACATACGTCCCCTATTGGCGGGCATAAAGGGGTTTCCAAAACGTTCAATAGAATACGGACAAATTATTTTTGGGAAAATCTTAAAACCGATATACAACGGCGCATTCAACAATGCTTAGAATCTCAACTAAAAAAATTAGTACGAGTTAAAACGCGACAACCCATGCTTATTACCGACACACCCGGAATGGTGTTTGATAAAATTGCAATGGATATCGTGGGCCCGTTACCTCGTACTGAGCGAAATAATGAATATATCTTAACTATTCAAGATCAATTATCAAAATTTTGTGTCGCGGTCCCGTTACAAGATATGTTAGCTACCACGGTCGCGGACAAATTTATTAAAAACGTCATATGCACATTCGGAGCTCCAAAAGTCCTTTTAACCGATCAAGGTAGGAATTTTGTTAGTACATTTATGCAGCGCATTAGTAAAAGATTTCGAATAAAGAAAATTCAAACTACCGCCTTCAAGCCACAATCAAACGGATCACTAGAACGCTCTCACCACGTATTGGGAGAGTATTTAAAACAATTCGTAAATAAGGATAACGAATGGGATGACTGGTTCGATTTAGCCATGTTTTCCTATAATACATGCGTCCACGAAGGAACGAATTTTACTCCTTACGAGTGAGTATTCGGGAGACCTGCTCGAGTACCCACTAACAAACCTTTACACGAATTAGATCGATTGCCAACATATAATGATTACATTACTAAACTAGTAGAGAGACTAACTGTCATCCGCGATTTAGCTCGCGAAAATTTAATACACTCTAAAGAAAAATCCTAAGAGTTGTACGACCGAAAACTGAAAACAGTAGAATTCAAGGTTGAGGATAACGTCTTTCTCCTGAAAGGTCCTAAACCTCACAAATTCGGAGATCACTATGATGGTCCATATAGAATTGAAAAAGTTCTCCCTAACGGGAACATTAGAATAAAAATCGGTAGTAAAACCAAACTTGTACACCCAAATCGTTTAAAGAAAACAAATATCAAGGTTTCACAACCCAAGGCCAAGGGTACTAAAGTCGAGGTCTCCGACCCCGACTTTAGGCCGTAATTAATTTCTTTTCCAGAACTATGGATCTCATCATCTTTCTCATAATGGCTATATGCTGGGGAACAACCGAGGCAATCATAGGTTATGATTGCGACAGTAAAATATTAAACATGACGACCATTTCCTTAGTGGACATCGATGAGTGTGATCTCAATGCCGATCCTATTGAGACCACACTAACTGAAATCGCATTATCATAATTAAATGAGTATGAGCATACTCAAATTATACAATGTAAGATTGAAATCCACAGAGTAATTCAACACTGTGGGTGGCAATCTTACAACTCGATCGTGAATAACGGAATTAACGAATACATACTTCCGATAAGTCACGAGATGTGCCAGGTCGCGCACGACCATGGCACGTTGCGTATCGGAAGCACTCTTATTGACGGACTTCTTCCAAATATTACGACGACTCGAAGTATTACACTTGCGGGAAGTGTAAACAGTAACGCGGATTGCACTAACACCCAGTACAGTGACCCTTTTGGCACCTGGGACAACGTGTTCGTTATCGGTACAGCTAAAATCACAATAAGGTCTCAATTAGCTCGCGTTAAGGTCACTGATAACAAAATTCTTTTGCCATCAGGGACCCCTTGTAAATTGAGTAAGGGATCTTGCATTGACCCCGTAGGTGGTTATACTTTCTGGCATGCATTACCCCGTAAGTATTGCATTCCGGAAACTTATACGATATTATACAGTGGTTCAGCCATTAAACTAACAACTAAGAGAGAAACGGTATACTCATCAAGTGTAAGAGATACCAGTTTCTCCCTTAGTACGACTGGAACTGAGACCTCATGTGGGATCACGTTAACTAAAACTGAACATCCCAAGTTATCCATAATAGCAAGTAAAGATTTAGACATATTAAAGAAAAATAACGTAGTAGGTCCTAACTCTGATAATATGGATCTTTTTCTTTATGCAAACGCAAAATTTATATACGTAGAACGGTACATAAGGACTCAGGTTCAGTCGTTATATAAAGATGTAATTTTAAAACGATGTGAATTAGAAAAGAAAGTGTTGAAGAACACTCTCTCAATAGCCTCAACACAACCAGACGAATTCGCCTTCCGGTATATGGAGGGACCCGGATACATGGCTGTGGTAACGGGGGAAGTAGTACACATTGTCCAATATGTACCCGTCGAGGTCAAAATTCAGCACAAGGAAACTTGCTATAATCAGATATCAGTCCAACGGGGGAACCAAAGTATGTTCCTCACCCCCTGAACATACGTCATCACCAATTACGCCACCAAGCTGCCGTGTAATTCCCCTCTTCTACAATATTACAAAATAGAAAACGTTTGGTATAAATTTATGCCAAAGCCGGTCGAGACTCTACCACCAAAAGTACTGAAGCCCAGCACCAGGATGAGTTAAAAGTACCAAAACCCAGCCAACCTGGCCACCGGAGGAATCTATACTGAGAAAGACCTTGATGCAATGAGAGGCAGAATTATGTTCACCATGGAACAAACCGTGGTGATGGAAACCATGGCACAACAATTTACTAATCATTCCAGGGGATATCCATCCTTGATCAATGCTCTCAACGAGGAAGTTCTAGAACATCTGGCGGAAAGCGCTTGGTCCAAGACGTGAGGGAAATTCACTGGTTTCGGCACTTACTGCGCCGGAATAATAGGAATCGTAATGTGCTTTCGGGCAATAAAATTAATTGCAGACACTGTAGTCCATGAATACGCCTTACATACGGTATACGGATGGTCCTTATGTCTACTTGGAGCCGTTTGGGACTCGCTAACTCACCTTCTACGACATCTGGGTAGACAACGACAACCCCAATCAGAAACCTCCTCACCAAATATTAAACAGGACATCGGGGAGGGAGATGCACCGGTACCAACAGCACCGGAGATTTATCCACTTCTACCAAAGACTACAACATCAACTAACAATCAACCAACAGAGGTCGCCACTACTACGAAAACCTTCGTTTGAGAGAACGTTCTTCACATTACTTTTAAAGTAAACTAGTAATATACAAAAAGATAAAATTTTGACGTCGCACTCGTTTATTATATCTGGTTTTTAACTTGCTCGTGCTTCCGTCTAACAATGGGGGTGTTACGTCCAAGAAAAATTAATAATTAAATATTTTTTTTAATTCATTGGATAAAAATTTTAGTTTAACTATTTCATTTTTACGACAAAATTTTATCTTGGGAATTTCCGGGACCATTTGCTAGGTCATAAATTATCTTCAAGCTTTAAGTTATTTTCTCGAGTTTCAAAAAGATTCTTTAAATTTTAACATTATCCAGATGCATTTTCTCTTTTTCTTAGAACTATAAAACTAAAAATAAAAAATCTTAAATAAATAATAAAACCTTTTGGAAAATGCATCGAACCTAAGCCTAAGCCTACCAGGGAAATAAAATACTCATAAAGAGACCTATAAAAAGGGACTAAAATTTTATGACCATTTGAAACTCTACACTTTATCATATCCAGATGTGTGTTTAAGATAACAAAATTTATTTTTAATCTTCATTCTTTTCTTTGACAAACAATTTTTTTTTAACAGAAATTTTAATATACTTAAATATTACCGACAAAATTTATCTAAACAAAATTTTTTAGCATCAAATTATCTTTCGATAATTTAAGTAAATGAATTTCAAAAAAAAAGAAAAAAATATACTCTCAAAACTTCAATCTCCAACGACAAATAAATTTATCTAAAAATAAAATCTAATTTTGAGATTAAGTAAATAAATAATCTCTAAAAAAAAACGTTTGTCAACTAAATAATATAAAATAACGAGTTTTTGTTTTATAACGGTACTGGTCACAAAAGTTTAAACAAATTATTAAAGTCAAATTAAAATTAAAGAGCCATATTAAAATGATTATATGCAATGAACTTTACAACCTGTTGTTGTAAAATTGCAATAAATGAGAGAAGTTTTTTTAAAATCTATTAATATTAAAATAATAAATCCATAATTACGAACAATCACGTGTATTTCGACCTCGTGTTAAAAATCTATACTTTCGCATTATTATTTCAGTTTAACAATTTTCTATTAATTTGAAAAAAAATATAATACATAAAAAATTATTAACAGTAATAATTTTAGAATAACAAATAATGAATATTATTAAACTTTGGATCACCACGTGGTATTTGTCCAAAGTTTCTAAACATTTTCACATTTTAACTAAAAATTACATACAATAATAATAAGAATATTTTCCTATTTTTAAATAAAATAATTTTTAAACATAATTGTTAGAAGTAGTTTTATAAATAAAAATAATATTCAATGTACATGTAAGTGTATGTGTGGGAGCGTACGCACATAGGCTAACATTTTGGGCGGGACTAGTCGCTTTTCTTGAGAAAATGGAGTAAGAAAGGGAACAGACCCCGGAAAACTGTTTCCTGATTGGACGCAGTTTCCCCCAAAAATTATGTCCACTTCGAAGCAATCGTGGACATAAAAGGGCCTTGTTCACCCAAAACAGAGCTAGCTCGTTTTTCAGAAGTCACAAGTGTTCACACACTTATCTTACCTATCGATGTTAGTCCCGACTAACAAATATTACAGTGTCCTCACACTTAAAGTATATTTTCAACAGTAAAATTTAAATTCAGTTTAAAAGGTTAGAGTCAGTGAAAAATTAAATACCAAAGCTGAAATCATATAATTGTAGACCAGGTACCGTAATAGTACCGTAATATTGATGTAATATTCTTAATTTGATTTCCAATCTTATAAAAAGAAACAAAAAACCTATTTTGTATCAGAATTTCTAATTTGAAATCATTAATATACTTTATAATTAAAATTACGCCAATCTGTATTCTTTCACTTTAAAACCTAATACTCAACACGATCCCGGTCTATAGGATGAAAAGCTTGGACCAAAAATAAATTTAATTAATTTGTCCAATTTCTGGACGTAACAAGTAAAAATTCCATTAAAAAATTTTTTTCTTATGACAAAAATATTTGCTTCTTTTAAATGAATATTTCGATAATACAAATTTCTAGGCTAATAATATTTGTAAAAATAAAAAAAAAAAGTTATATAAGATAAAGTCCAACCGCTGTAAGTCATTATTTAAAAATTTTTAAACCTAACCCAATTCTTGACTGTCATAATCTACACAAAAATTTTAAACTAATCAAGCTACAATAGGAATTTTTATTTTTGTTAATAACAATAATATACCAAAAAACTAAAAAAAACAATAATCTGCAATAAAATATAATTAACATTTAATTAAAGATAACTTAATCATCTGTGGGAGTTAGGCAGGGATCGAGTGAATATAAATAGTAGAGTAAGATTTATATAAACGATGTATGAATTTATTAAGTAACTAATTACAGCGATTGGAAAAAGAATACTATGACTTTACTCGACAACGTGCTAATAAGTAAGTGACTCGAGTATACAAAATTTCAGCATAACTGCATGCGCAGTAGATCGACGCGTCGGCGTATGTGTGGGTAGTGTACGTGTAAATATTACTAAATTACTATATCTCCAACACTCTCCCTTAATATGAACACGTACACGCCTTAGTCTGTCTCACTCATTCCCATGGCTTTTGCGAGTTCGGCGTGTCTATCACGTGGCAATGCTTTCGTCAAGATGTCGGCGGTCATCTCATCAGTGGATATGTGTACTAGCTGTATCTCCTGATTTTTAACAGCTTCCTTGACGAAATTAAATTGGATTCGAACATGCTTGGTTCGATCTAAGAATCCCGTCGCCGTCGACGTATGTATTGCACCCTGATTATCGCAATAAATGAGGCCTTCTGAATATTTTCCAATGCCTATTTTGTCGATGAGTCCCCGAAGGTACATTGATTCTTTCGTCGCTTCCGTGAGCGCTTTGTATTCGGCCTCTGTCGTCGAAAGGGCCACGGTTCGCTGTTTCCTGGACTTCCAGCTGATTGCAGCTCCTCCAAACATAAATACGTACCCTGTGTACGATTTTGAATCCGTCTTGTCGTTTCCCCAGTCAGCATCACTATATCCGACGATTTTCTCAGTTGTATTCCTGTAGGTGAGTCTCAGTCCGGTTGTCCCCTTTAAATACCTGAGAACTTGTTTTGCGGCTCCCCAGTGCTCTTCTGTTGGGTGTTCGTTGAATTGGCTCAACACACTTACTGTATGTGCGATATCCGGCCTCGTCACTACTGCCAAATACATCAGAGGTCCTACTAGCTCTCTGTACCTTGGATTTTTCGTTGACCTATTCGGATCTGTTGACGCTTTCAACATTGATGTTGGGCTCGCTGGTATCTGATGTGGAGTGCAATTCTTCATACCAAATTTTTCCAACAATTCTTCGACGTATCGACGCTGGCTCAGATTTATTTCGCCGTTTTCTTGCTTGAACTCTATGCCTAAGCAATATTTGGCTTCTCCTAAGTCTTTTATTGGGATTTCATTTGCCAGTCCCTTTTTCAGTTCTTCAATCCACTCAGGATTGTTCGACGTGACTAACAAGTCATCGACGTAAACTGCTACGAGCAATATTTCGTTTGTCGTCCTGTATGCAAACAAACATGGGTCTGATACCGTCGGTTTTAGGCCTAAGTTTTTGAGTATTCCACTCAACGTCGTACCATTTCTTGCCAGACTGTTTCAATCCATATATTGACTTTCGTAGCTTGCAAACTCGTTCACCCTTGGTGAGCTCCTCCAGCATTTTTGATGCTTTTGTTTGGACTTCGGAGTCTCTTCTTTCGCTACGCGTAATTTCCACTAGTGCTTCCTTTAAGCCACCTGGAACTTCCATGTATAATTCTTCGTCGACCTTGGCGTGTAAGTACGCCGTTTCCACGTCCATTTGATGGATCTTGGCATCCATCTTCGTTGATAATGCCGCTAGTAGCCTTATTGATTCCAGTCTTGCCACTGGTGCAAAGGTTTCGTCAAAATCGAACCCTGGTCTCTGCGAAAATCCCCTGGCTACTATTCGAGCTTTTCTGCGCTCTATTTTCCCGTCGGCGTTTAACTTGTTCTTCAAGATTACCTTAGATCCAATAATTTTTCCATTTTCTGGACATTTCACCAGTTCCCATGTTCCGTGTTCCAGATGTGAGCGTACTTCTGCTGCTAGTGCACGCTTCCACTCTGTCGATTCCGTTCCTCAGATCACTTCTTCGAGCTTAATATCAGCCATTAACGCTAGTTCTTCGATAAACTTTGCATCCATGAACTCCTCTCCCTCGTCGGTATTAACTTCATCTCTTTAAGGTGACTTCTCTGAACCACTTGATCTTCTGTCATTTCGAGGACGTTTATCTTCCTGAAACAACGACGTTTCCAGCGGTCTCTTCGTTCCTTGAACTTCATCTTCGACGCTTGGAATGAAAACATCGTTTGATGCTTCCTCGTCGTCTCCTTCCGGTGCTTCCTCTTCTTCTTGTGATAAATTTTCACGACTTGATGCTCGACTTGAAGGAATACTCGACGCACTTACGTATCTGTAAAGTTTACGAGGTCGTCCTGGCTTCCCAGATTTTTGTTTCTTGGGTCTTCCTCGTGCTCGAGCTGGTGAGGGCTCTCTTATGATTTCCCTGTATGACCTACTGTCTCTAAGGACTCTCCCTGGCTCTGGATCCTCTTCCTGAGGGTATGTATGTTCGATGTCCAATTGTACAGCACTGCGTGATCTCAACACGTTATCTTCTATGATTTGTACATCTCTGGTGATGACTACCTTGCCATCGTCGTTCCGTCGTACTCTGTAGGCCTTTGCGGTTTCGCAATAGCCGACCAATCTTCCTTCGATTGATTTTTCCTCGAGCTTTTGACGTCTTGTTTCCTTTCGAAGTACAAACACTTTCGCTCCAAATACTCGCAGGTGCTTTAATCCTGGCTTTCTACCGAACCATAACTCAAATGGTGTAGATCCTCCGTGGCTTCTACTTGGACAACGATTCCTCAGGTAGTTGGCCGTCGTAATAGCTGCTCCCCAGTACACCGTCGGAAATCCTGCTTGGATCAGTAGGCACCTAGCCATGTCGACGATCGTACGATTCATGCGCTCTGCGACTCCGTTTTGTTGCGGCGTGTAAGGCGCTATTAGTCGCCTCTTAATTCCCTCGTGCTTCAGGTACTCGTCGAATTGTTTATTGCAATATTCTCGACCATTGTCGGATTTCAAAGCTTTAATCTTCTGCCCTGTCTGCTTTTCGACGTAGTTTTTATATGTTTTGAACGCTTCAAATACTCCGTCCTTGCTCTTCAACAGGTACAGCTCACACCAGCCGCTGTAGTCATCTATGAAGGTCACGAAGTACTGGTTTCCTCCTTCAGACTTCGTCCCTGAAGGTTGACATAGGTCAGTATGTACAATTTCGAGTATTCGCTGGCTTTTCTCGGCTCTCGGATAGAACAGCTTTGCCGTCAATTTTCCACGATGACACACGTCGCATGACGTCGTGTCCTTATTCAGAGGTTTTATCCCCGACGCCTAACTTTTTGACAGGTTTACTACGGCATCCATGTGCAAGTGTCCTAACCTTGCGTACCATAAGTCCAAATCCGATGTACTGGCTCTTTCCGACGCCTTTTCCACTGCCTTGACTTGTTCCGTCTGCTCCCGTAGGTAATACAGGTCTCCTATGCGATCAGCGACTAACTTCACCTCTCCATTCAGGTCCCTGACGATGGCGTCGTCCTTCCTGAATAAAATCTCTCGGTCGTTCCGAGTGACTTTCGATACGGAAATTAAATTAGTCCTCAGATCTTTAAGAAGTAAGATATTACGAAGATTTAGATCAATATTACCTGTGTCTGTCTTCGCCTTGATGTGAGCAATCCCTTTTGCTCTCGCCTTCGTCGATGCTGCATTCGCCATGTTCAACGTCATCTCACACTCCTGGATATCAGTCAGGAATTCGTCGCTGGCACACATATGCGTAGTACATCCACTGTCCAAGCACCACCTCGACCTTGAAGTCACGTTGTGGGCCTCCTCAGGTTGATCTACGACATAGTGGGTCTCTGCCGACGATTCGACGCTCCTCGCAGAATTTTTTTGTCGCTCGGGACACTTTTCTGCCCAATCACCAATTTTTCCGCATATGAAGCATGGTTTGCTGCCTTTCGACTTAAATTTTCTCTGTTGCGGCTTCCTTCCATACCGATTGCCTGCATACAGGACGTTGTTGTCCTCTGCCGATTCTGCAGATCTCCTACTTCGATTTTCATCGAGTATTTTCCCGATCAGCGCCTCTGTAGTCGGTAATTCGTCGTTTGATCTAATCGCACATCGAAAATTCTCAAAGCTTGGTGTTAGACTCTTTAAAATTAATACCACGAGCATATCACTTGGAATTTTGATGTCCATACCTTCTAACTGCTCGACGGCGTTCGTAAAGCTGTCCAGTCGTTCCCGAAAATCATCCTCCTCGTCGATTTTGAAAGATGTTATCTCTGTCAGCCATTCAATTTTTCTCACTGGTCCTTTCGACGCGTGGATTGACTGCAGTTTTTCCCATATTTCTTTCGACGTGTTGCACTTTGTGGTCGTCTTCAATTCGGCGTTGCCAATCGACAATATAATGTCCGCTTTGGCCTTCTCGTCGTCGTTTTTCCACTTCGCAATTTCTCTTTCCGCGGCGTTGCTTCCAATCGGATACGGTATTTCGCCGCTTACATAACCCCATCGGTCATGTTTCACCAGGATGGACTTCATCCTCAGTTGCCAGACATCGTAGTTACGTTTGTCTAGTAACTCAATACGCGACGCTCCGTCCGCCATCTTTGGTTAGCTATTTTACGACCACGTGTTCACGTAATTTTTACTCGACGATTTTTATTCATAGAATTTTTACTTATTTATTATTTTTATATCACTCACTTACTACTCGCCACTGGGCCCATAACCTGTGGGAGTTAGGCAGAGATCAAGTGAATATAAATAATAGTAGAGTAAGATTTATATAAACGATGTATGAATTTATTAAGTAACTAATTACAACGATTGAAAAAAGAATACTATGACTTTACTCGACAACGTGCTAATAAGTAAGTGACTCGAGTATACAAAATTTCGGCATAACTGCATGCGCAGTAGATCGACGCGTCAGCGTATTTGTGGTTAGTGTACGTGTAAATATTACTAAATTACTATATCTCGAACATCATCTATAAACCATAGCAATATAGACACTCGATATCCGAATCCATGTGGATCATGATAATCACGATCCACTAGATCGAGCATATGCACATCTAAATTATAGTCATACGAGGATCATGATCATCACTATTATACTGTATCATGAAAATGATACATTTTTTACATCTATATACTGTATCGTGAAAATAGCAATACTTTTTTCTCCGTGTGCGCCGAGAAAAAATGGTTAACTATAATTATATATATTTATATATAAATTGGTTATATATGATTACATATGAAAAATAGCCAAATATAATCATATATAATTATATATAACAATATTTAATTCTATATTTATTTCATCTAATTAATTATTGGGTTAATTTTATGGATATAGTATTTAATATAGTCCTACGCAATTCTCCGTAACCAATTGAAATGCAAAAAAAAATGTCTAGATATAATTTTACGGCTATAAAACCAGCGGTCACCCATCCAACTATTAACCCTGCTCAATGCTGCTTAACTTTGGTAATGTAATAAATTTTGTATTTCAGAATTATTTAAACGTATTTATAAACATCATTTTACACTTTTTGTGATTACCAAAAAAAAATTTTTTTTCAAAGAAAAAATTTTTTTATTTGTTAATTATATATAAGCATATATAATTATATATGATTATATAGAAAAATTTTTTCTTGGGTGAGCTTTTTTTTTTTTTTTTTTTTCTTTGGGCGAGAGGAGGGAAATCTTCAAAAGACACCGGCTAGATGTTGATGATGTTGGTTGCCGGTAGTGTGAGATTTTTACTCACTAAAACCCTCCCCTCATTTGTAAACCTGATACTGCGGGACCGCGTTAGCATTACTTCGCGGTAACAGATTTAATTTATGATGCGAATGAGATACTCCGATAGACCTAATTTCCGAAGCGCCCTCATTATATCCGGCCATATTGCCGAATTAAATGCATTTTTGACGTCGAACGTCATCATAATGCACACTGGACGGCAACGATGATGACCCGTCCAGGCTTTTTGTGCAAATGAGAGCGCTTCCGAGATGGCACCAATTGTGCTGCGACCCGGCCGAAAGCCATGTTGGTTTTCAGCCAGGCCACCAGCATCGATCACTTCTTTCCGCAGTCGATTCGTAATAAGGGCTTCGAAAATCTTCCCTGCGACGTCTAACATGCACAGTGGTCTGTAGGACGAAGGTGTATAGGGCGGACCCTTTCCTTTATCTAACAGAACCAACCGTTGCAGTTTCCATCTCTTCGGAAAAACTCCAGTCGAGATGCAGGCGTTGTAAGTATCAAGGAGCAGTTGTTCATGCTTTTTTATAAGGACCTTATAGGCCTCGACGGGGATACCGTCAGGACCCGGAGCCTTACCTACCTTGAGGGACTTAACAACTTCCCGCAGCTCCACTGCTGTGAAAAGTGGGCACTCGTCATCGGATATTACGCTTTGCGTGTATACCCGTTCTTCGCGATCAGGAAACAGAGTTTGGACTATTTCCTCCATCCTATCGGGCTCCATAGGAGCTACTGAACCGCGACCAACAAATTTGCGAGTGACGATCCGGTAGCCATTGCCCCATAGATCATCATCCACTTCTCTACAGATCGCCTTCCAGCACCTCCCTTTGCTCGCCTTAATCTCCGTGACGAGTCGCTTCTTCGCCGCTTTGTACTCGTCGTTCTTTTGCTGTCCAGTATCTCGCTTTCGCGACCTAAGTGCTTGCCTCCGAAGACGCAAACACTCAGCCCTGAGCAGCGCGATCTCCGCTGTCCACCAGTAAACCGGCTTCCTACGAGAGCTTGCGGAACGGCGAGGCATAGCAGCGTCGCACCCTGTAACGATCACATCCATCGTTTGACCAACAAGTGACTCAACATTTTCGCGCGACTCTGCAAATGATTCAAGAAGCGTGTCAATTCTATCTGAGACAGCATTTTGGAATGCGCTCTCATCCAGGAGTAACACTTTCCATCCTGTTTGCTTCATTTGTCGCTCCGGCACAGTAGGTGGGTTGCCTCTCACACTGTTGACCGTGTACGAAATATATTGATATTCACTTGCCGTATACTCCTCCAAAACAGCCCAGTCTGAGATTACTCCCGCTATCCGTTGAGTAGCAAACGTAAGGTCTAAAATCGACCAACGCACGCCAGCTCTTCGGAAAGTGGGTGTATTTCCCCTATTCATAATGATAAGGTCAAAACCTGCCATCATGTCCAGGAGCTCATCACCCCGCGTGTCACTATATTCCATCCCCCACTCGATGGACTTTGCGTTAAAGTCACCACCTATCACTATCTCTTCTTCATGATGGCGGACTACTCGCTCGAGATTGTCAACCTTCTTTCGGAAATCCGCAATAGGCTCGCTGGGGGTGAAATAACACGACATGAAGGTAACTGCTGGTGTCTCAACCCATACAATGCCGTTCCTCGATCCACTATCACGCACAAAGAGGCGACTTCGATCTGGAATCCAGATTGCCACTGTGCCCGTGGGGTCACAGTACCAATTTGGTCCAGACACAGAATGGTACTGCTCTGATACCAAAACAATATCCATCTCGTTGTCACGATTTCTAGCGTAAAGAAGATCAAGGGCCAGTTTGCATCGGTGTAAGTTTATTTGCAGCACCTTAGCCATTTTTCTTTTGGAGTACCTCCCGATAGGTTGTACACCGTCCAGAACCAGCCACGTGATCAGAGGCTCGCCCGCTCCCCACCGCTGCACAGAGATGACAGCGCGGAGGCTTGGTACAAGCCTTCGACTGGTGATCCGTCTCACCACACCGCCAGCAGCAACCACTTCGGTCCTCCTCTGCCTTGCACGAGCCCGCTAAGTGACCCAGTCCTTGGCATCGGTAGCACCGGTCCAGTCGCTCCCAGCGGCGGATTCGGCAAACCGTCCAGCCGACTTTGACCTTTCCCAAGGTCTCCAAGGTCGCAGCAGCCCCGAGTTCAGCCTCGATGAAAGCGCGGACGGCTCCCTATCTATTGGGCTTCGTGATAGTCACTTTGAGTCCATCCGCAGTCCCCTCGGTAGCTTCCCCCAGGGCCGCCTGGACCTCTTCAACGGTCGTGACGGCGTCCATCCCGTCTATTACCACTGTGGCAGTAGGGAAAAGATGGCGCACCTCCACGTCTCCTCCGGCTATCTCAGTGATCTTACTACCGAGTGCCGAGCGATCTTTTACAGATCCCTCGAACTCAATAAGAAGACCACCTTTACTGGCAGTCCTCACGGCCTTAACCTCTAAGCCCAATTTCTCTGGATGAAGTCCAGAGCGCAGAGCCCTCAGGACTCCCTCACAAGATTGGATCTTACCTAGTTTTATCAGCACTGCCTCCGGTCGTTGCTTCCTCCTCGGCCTCCGGTCTTCCTTGGCTGCTGTGGTCCGTCCTGCTGCTGGTCCTTGTTCCGTCGTCCCTGGTCCTGGTCCTGCTGGCTTTGCGGTTGCTGCCTGGTCCACTGTTTCCTCCACCTGCTTCTTTATCTTCTTTTTTCTTTTTTTCTTACTGTCCACCAGATGGAACGGCTCCTCCTCCGGCATCTTTTGGTTTTGCCCATTTGGTTTCTGCTGTTTTGTAGGCTCTAGAGTCGTAGGTCCTCCATCGGCTCCAGTGCGCTGCCTCTTTCCCCTGGCAGTGACAACTGTAAATCTGCCGTCAGGCTGCCGCAGCACATTTTTCTCCGGTCCATCTGGTGGGCTGATTGCCGGTCTCTTTTTTTTGTCCTTAGAAGCCGGCGTCCGTTCTTTCTCTGTTTGAGAGGCTTGTTGCAGTCTCATCAGTTCTTCGGTCAGCGTCCTCTTCTCCTCTGCCTCCTTTTCCGCCAGTGTGCGCTGAGTTACTTTCCAGCACCGACGGTTCACCAAAGTCTCAAAAAGCAACCTTTGTGCCTCCTTGACCCTATTGGTAACCTCCATAGATACTGTCCTCTTCGTTTTGATGGTACTGATCGTCTCGTTAATTAGTTCCTGGAGCTGCTCCAAGAACCGATCCTCCCTTCCAATAGCCTGGTCCCTCTTATCGAGAAGCGAGGTTGTCTCCGTCATAGTACTCCCAGTAGCTGTACTAGACGGGGGGGCCTTGGGGTCCACCCCTCCGTCCAAACGGTCGCTGGATGACGACGACATACAGCCCGTCTGCAAACTGTCTGCTGCCGGTACTGGGGTATCCCTCCCCTGCACCGTAAACTGATTCTTGTTTGTGGCGTTCATTCCATAAACCAAAAGAGAGTTTGCTGTAATCCTAGCCAGGAGCCCTTACAGGGTGCTACCATCCGGAGCTAGATGGACCCTGGTTTTTTAACGAGGTTTTTACTCCTCCGGCTCCTCCTTCCTCCCTCCAAGGAGAGGCCCCGGGCTTGCCACCGGTATAGCAGAGTTTTCTCGGGTGAGCTTATATCTTTAAAAATGTCAATAGTTTACTTATCTTAATTTAAAATATGTTAAAACAAAATGAAATCCTTACCATGTCTTTTACAGTGTCAATAATTAGTGCTTTTACATTATTCCAATTTATTAAAATTAAAAATTTTTTCATAGCTCAATAAAAACAAATGGAATAGAGATCTGATTATTTATGATTTGGTTAATCATATCAAACTGTGTCAATAACCATTTTTTTTTTATTATCCAATAAACTTTTTTTCGCAAGTTCCATTCGTGTAATTGGAATTATTAGAGTGATTTTAAATTGATAGTTAAATTTAAGTGGATAGATTTTAATTGACTTTTTCTTAATTGAATTTTTAGCTAATAAATGAAATAATAAATTATCGGAGCACATAAATATTTATTAAATAAAATACTATTAAAATATCGATATTATTATCAAAAAAAAAAAAATTTCTTTTCTGCAAAAAAATATAATTAAATTATTTAATAATAATTTTTTTGAAAATTCCATTCGTTGGGGGCGTTGAAAATTGATAGTAATATTGAAGTAAATATCAAGTGTGATACATGATTTTTAAGCTTGAAGACCTTTATTGAAGATCCTATTGCCGAAGACATAAAAAAATTTTTTCTTTCAATTATCTTTCAACCTATAGAGTTAAAAAAAAATTTTTATTTTTTGTTGAAAAAAAAATCATGCCCAGGATTCGAACCCTGTCTTATAAATCAGTAATTTCAGGACCGACACGTTTAGCCATAGCAAAAAAATCAACCTACTCCAAACCGACCGGAAAAAAAAAAACAATTTCTGACCACAATGTCTTCCGAAAAAGAAGCACCTAAATCTTCCAAGCTTACAATTTAATCGTCCTGGTCTTAGCCCAGTAAATAAATCTCAAAGAAGGTTAACTCAAAGGTTTAACGTCTTCATAAACCGACTGTGAACGTAAACGATTATAGCGGCTGTCATCAAATGTACGTTAGCCGTCTAAATGTAAATGATATGAGATCTAAGATATGAGATATAAGGTCCATGTAAGAAATAGAATAAGAGGGCAGAAAATCTAAAGATTTTCAGCTCATCCTGATGTTACACTCATCAAGATTTTATCATATAAATACACTAGCCACAAAATTTTGCTTATTCTCTTAATAACATAGATAATCTTATATCAAACGTCGATAAAAAAAATAATTATATACTGTACACTACAAGAATAAATTAAAAAATAATTTTAATAAGTTAATTACAAATAAATTACAAGAAATTAATTTTATTTACAATTCTATTTTAAAGCTCGTTTAAATTTTTCCGCGGATAGTATTTTTTTTCATACGAATTGAACGCCCTCTTTCGTTCCGATAAGTGAATCATAAAAAAGAAAAAATTGAAGACTGTATTACCGGCAGTCGGCCAGCGAAACAATTGAGTATAGTATCAGCTGTCTTCAAGTTGTATTTACAAATAAATTTTTCTATATGGCTGCTCAAAGGACAGAAAATTTCTCTAACTGCTAGCCGAAAAAAATTAATTATAATTAAACAAAACAATATTAAGCTGCAATTTTCAATCCGCGACTTTCTATAAGGCAGAGGAGAAGATTAAAAAATAAATTGAGTTGAAAAATTGATTTCTTCAAAAGTGATTGTGTTTGCCTCTCCATAAAAACTTTAAAAATGTACCCAACCTATATCATAACCACTTTTTTATGTAAAAATAGCAATTAATCGATTTAAAAAAATTTTTGATAAGTTTTTGGGTGATTTTTCTATTTAATTAAGTGCTTTTGTATCATTTTTATGTAATATTGATCAACATATTGATAATCCAGCATTTTATTTTTAAATTTTCCTAATGTCTAATCCACGTCAATTTTTGACTACCGTAAAGATTTATTGAACTTTTCTATACTTTTTTACTTATATTTGTAAGTAATTATTTTTAAAAATTGTAAGTAGATCAGAAATCGCGGAACTTTTCAAGATAACTGTCATTAATAAGGTAATTTTTCCAAAAAAATTTTTATTGTGAATCAATATGAATGATAGGCCTATAATATGGTCAATTTTCATATCTAGCAATATAATAATAAATATACAATATAATAAACAGGTGTATTTGCAAAGAGCAATATATCGCGACATACGTGCTCAGAATTGCAGTGCAAACACAATTTAGTCAGGAACTGTGTTTTCGTGTGTTTAAAATTAATCTCGTGTACCCGTAAGCATCATCCCCGAACAATTTGCATAGGAAATGAGCGTGTAAAACCCTACAGTATCGGCTATTTATAACATCTGATTAAACAGCCTTCTGAATTAACTTAACATACTCTGTAGCAGACAAGGAAAATTATCCAATTAAAATAATTTAACTAAGTACTACAAGGAAAAAAAAATTTTCAAAATTACAGAAAAATCGATTGAATTTACAGTTTTATTCTTGTCAAGACATAACTATCAAATTTACAATGTTAAAAGTGTTAATTTTACATTATAAAAATTATTCAGGTTAATGTTCTAATTTTTAATTTTTAGAATTGTAAATTTTACAATGTTAAAAACGTAAATTTAATGTGTGGAAAAGCTGGTATATTTACATGGAAAAATTCGAATTTAGTGTGAGGGAAAATTATTAAATTTACATCGTGAAAAATTTAAATTTAGTAGAGAAAGTGTTAAATTTACATGAAGAAAATGTAAATTTAGTACGTGAAAAAATTGTTAAATTTACACAGGAAAAATTTTAATTTACGGGAGAAAAACTATTAAATTTACATAGTGAAAAATGTAAATTTAGTATGGAAAAAACTGTTAAATTTACATGTGAAGAAAATGTAAATTTAGTATGTGGAAAACTTCTTAATGTACACGTAAATTTACATGTGAACTTACGAAAGGAAAAACTATTAAATTTACATTGTGAAAAATTTAAATGCAGTATAAGGAAAATCTATTGAATTTACACGAAGAAAATGTAAATTTAGTATGTAAAAAACTGTTAAATTTACGTATTGAAAAATGTCAATTTAGTATGAAAAAAAACTATTAAATTTACATGAATAAAATGTAAATTTAGTGTCCGGAAAACTTTTTAATTTATACGTAAATTTACGAAAGGAAAAACTGTTAAATTTACATGGTGAAAAATTAAAATTCAGTATAAGGAAAAACTATTGAATTTACACGAAGAAACTCTAAATTTAGTATGTGAAAAAACTGTAAAATTTACACAGAAAAATCAAAATTTACGAGATGAAAAACTATTAAATTTCTTATTAAAAAATGTAAATTTAGTATGTGGAAAATGTATAGAATTTAACTGTAGAGAGTGTAAATATAGTATGTTAAACATCTGTTAAATTTACACTTAAATTTACATGTAATTTTACGGAGAAAAATCTATTGAATTTCCATATTAAAAAATTAAAATTTAGTATGTGAAAAACTATTGATTTACATGAAGCAAGTGTAAATTTATTACGTGGAAAACTTTTTAATTTATACGTAAATTTACATGTAAATTTACGGGAGGAAAAACTAGTAAATTTACATATTAAAAAATGTAAATTTAGTACGTGGAAAATCTATTGATTTACATTTTCTTCATGTAAAGTCTATCGATGAAGAAAATGTAAATTTATTACATGGAAAACTTTTTAATTTACACGTAAATTTACGGAGGATAATCTATTAAATTTTCATATTGAAAAATGTAAATTTAGTATGCGAAAAAACTATTGAATTTACATGAAGACAATATAAATTTATTTCGTGGAAAACTTTTTAATTTACACGTAAATTTACGGGAGGAAAAACTATTAAATTTTCATATTAAAAAATTTAAATTTAGTTTAGAGAAAAACTATTGAATTTCTATGAAGAAAATGTAAATTTATTCAGTAAAAATACTGTTAAATTTACACAAAAAAATTTTAATTTACAAGATGAGAAACTATCAAATTTACATATTAGAAAATGTAAATTTAGTATGTGGAAAATCTATTGAATTTAAATGATGAAAATATAAATTTATTTTGTGGAAACTGTTAAATTTACATGAAAAAATTTTAATTTATAGGAGAAAATTCTATCAAATTCAAATATTGAAAAATATAAATTTAGTATGAAGAAAAACTGTTAAATTCACATGGAAAAAATGAAAATTTAGCATGTAGAACAACTTTTGAATTAACATGAAAAAAATGTAAATTTAGCATGTGGAACAATTGTTAAATTTACATAGAGCAAAATTTAAATTTAGTATGTGGAAAAGCTATTGAATTTACAGGAAAAAATGTAAATTTAGTAAGCGAAAAAATTTAAATTTACACGAAAAAATTTTAATTTAGGGAGAAAATACTATCAAATTTACATATTAAAAAATTTACACTTTTCCACGTAAATTCAAAAATTTTTCTTTCAATTAAAAAAAATTTATTTTTCCGTTTGTTAATTTTATAATTTAATAACATCAAAAATAATTTTTTCAATTTTAATTTTATCTCTCGTTCCACAAACACTGTACCAAAAACTTTTATTTACATTTTTTGTAGAAAATTGACCAAACTAAAAAAAAATTTTTTTTATGATTTTTCAATTAGTTAATTATTTTAAGACTTATTTTAACAATTTCTTTTATTCTAATTATTTGGGCATAAATTTTTGATTAACTTTGAAGAATAATTAATTCTAACACAATAATAACAAAAAAAAAATTAATTACAGATTGCTAAGATTGTACGAAGGGCGTCAGTACCGCGAGGCAGCAAATTTAGTAGGAAAACTGCCGCGATGCACTTTAGCGTTGACACTAACGGACTTTCCCGTGGACTTGGTGATCGAAACACTTCCTCGAAGTTTGTCACTTCTTGAAGCTTTGTATTCCCGGCTGCCAGAACTTTGTTTCAGTAAGACCAATAGCAACACCAACAACAAGAACAAGAACAATAACAGTATCAGTAATAATAGCAAGAACAGTAGTGTAGGCGAAAACAGAATCAAAGAGGTACAACAAGATGAATTGTCAAGGGCGCTAAGGGTGGAACAACTTCTCTGGAAAGTGGTTCATCTTATTTCCGTCTGTCAGGATCAACAGAGCATTAGAATTTGGGCTAAGCTCCTGACGTACATCGCCCGGGTCTCACCCAACAGCCTCGAGCTGATAGTTAACCGAAAGAAAGCTCTAGACGAGACTATCGAAGGGCTGGGGAAGCATGGCCCGATACCCTGCCAAATTACCAGCGAAGATAAACGGTTTGGACACCACCAGGATACCAAACTTTTACCGCTAACAGCTAAATTGAAAGATGAACTCGAAACGAGGATTGACGCCTACAAACTTGCACTGCATAAGATTGATAACTTTGGTAAAGACGCTTCTAGGAGATCTAAAGGTGAGTTACAAGAAAATATTTATTTACTGCAGAAAAATATTGTCAGAATCAATATAGCCAATTTGGCTATAGGGGCATTCCATGCGAAATGGGAAAATGACTAAAATTTTAAAATTTCTCTAATTCATTCTAATTTAGTCCTAATTTATTATTAAAAGTTTATATTTTACTAATTTGCAAAAAAAATTTTTTTTAATTAATAAGAAAATCGATTTTTCTCTCCTAATATAGTTATAACTTTTCAGCCGTACTAACTTGTATCCGGTACAAATATTGTTTTAACTGTTAATAATTTTAAGAACAAATTCATTTTATGTTTGTTATTAACTATACACAGAAAAAAAGAAATATTTGATCGAAATAAGATTTATTTGAGCCAAATATATAAGATAGTTGGATATGGCCAAATAAATATTTATTTCTGGTAAATATATAATATATTTGAGCGATTTAGTTGCGTCAAATAAATAGTTTATTCATGGTAAAGATATGGTTTATTTGTGGTAAATAAATCATAGTTGACGACAATAATGAACTTTTAAAATTTATTGTAATATTAAAGTTAGCTGTCACTTGACCAATTTTTATTTTTATTTAACAAATAAATTAATTCTAAAAAATTATTTTTTAAAAATTGCATTCTTAATTTTTTAAAATTTCTACATGTCAATTTTTTTCTCTTATTTTCTTTGCCATAATTTATTTGTTAACAAAAGTTCTACAAATTATTAAATATCTGCTAAATTATTTTTATCAATTTTCAGAAATTATAATGGCTTTAAAATGAAAAAAAATTATTTTTTATTCTTTTAGTTGAATAATGAAATATTTAATTGTATTTAATAATGAAAGTGTTAATTGTAGGTTAAGGATAATTTAGATTTGTTTTCGTAAAATATAATATTTTAAGCACCTTACCATATAGGTTAGGTATGACTTTTTTTAATCCCCAGTTAATGAATAGTTATTGCACGACTCATGATGCGAAGCATCAGAGAGTGCTTTACGATCGAAAAATTTTTTTCGCCTCATTTTAGCAACTATTTTTAGTATTAAGCCTTGTTAGTTCACGGAATCAAGATATTTTGCATACTATTGTCGAGATAATTTAGTGGAGATTAATTCCATACTTTCTAAAAATTGATTTACTGCAATAGAAACGGAAAAAAACATCAAAATAGGTCAAAAAATTTTCCTGTCTGTCATGTATGAAACCCCGGAAACACTGTAACTTGTGAAAAAATCAATTATTTGAGTTAAATTTTTTTTTTTTAAATTCTAATCGACGATTGTAGGTCACTGAATGCGAATGGTTAATTAATTCAGTGTCATTTAATTACAATTAATAAAAAATGAAAACTATAACACTGTATCTTTATATATATATTTCTTGTGTGCGTGTGTATGTCACTGAACTCCTCCTAGACGGCTGGACCGATTTTGATGAAATTTTTTGTGTGAGTTCAAGGGGATTCGAGGATGGTTTAGATTCACAATTTGGTTCACTGGAAAATATTTATTTAACTAATTTTTCATTTATAAGTAGTTGTTAATTTGGAAACGTTTTACTTTCAATCCGATAGACTGCGCTGTCATCGCAGCATTAAATATTGAATATTATTCTATATTAATTTCAGTTAGTCCCGATAGTTAGTGCTGCGATCAAATTGAGAAAAATATCTGAAATTTTGTTGTTATTATTGTGTTTGTTCAAGTCGTGTGCTAATTAAAATATTAACTACGAATAGAAATTGATGTTTGAAGAGTTTTGAAGTGTGCCTAAAAAACGATACTTTTTATGAATTTAGAGTGGAATCAAAGTAAGTATATTTTGTATAAATTTTTTATCAAATTTACACGTGAATTATAGAACAACCAACCTAACCTATAAATGTATTTGTGTAGGTCATAAATTTTTTAAATTGTTTTTATTATTCATGTTTTAAATAAAAAAAATTATTAAAAAATTCTATTAAAAATTATATACTTTAAACAAATTATTCATTTTCAAAACTAAGACAAAAGAAAATAAAAATACACGTTTTTAATCTAAAATTTGTTACAATAAATCGTTTTCGGTGATAATTAAAAATTTTATTTTCAATAAATAACTCATATTCATTGTGGATTATATAAGTATATTTCGTATAAATTTTTCATCAAATTTACACGTGTTTTTGTTAACAACCATCCTAATCTTAAAATTATTTGGTAGCTTATTGACTTCATAACATATTTTTCAATTGTTTTTAATAAAAATTATTTATTTTTTAAATAAAAACAATTATTTAAAAGAAAACTATCAAAAAATTAAAAAAAAAATTCTATTAAAAATTATTTACTTTGGAAAAAATTATTCATTTTACAAATTATCAAGCAAAAAAATAAAATTACACGTTTTTTATCTAAAATTTGTTACAATAAATATTTTTTGTTAATTAATTAAAATTTCATTTTTAATAAAAAACTCAGATTCGTTGCGTATTATATATTACAGTTTTTTTTTTCTGCAGAAAAATGCCACGTCTTCAAGGAAGAGCCAGAAATATTGGTCGACGTACTCCGAACGCGCAATTGGTCCATGATCGTCGAATAAATAGAACAGATGATGAACACTCGGCGGATAATGCAAATCTGAGAGATCAAGTTGCATCTACACGTGCGAATGAAAATTCAGTACAACGCACTCGACGTCTTCGTGCTAATGCAGTAAGACAACGAGAGGTACGTCAACAAGCGACGGATGCACATAGAGAACGTAACCAACGCTGGATGCAAAATGATCGAGCATTGACAAGAGCATCACTCAATCGCCTTGCGTTTGAATATGATCCTGAAATCAACTCTTCGTCACATGCATTAATCTCGATTGGTAGTATGGACAAAGAGTGTCAACATTGTCATGCTTTCAAGTACAAAGGTGAATCAGCTGGTTTATGTTGCGCATCTGGAAAAATTTCACGGCCATCGCTAAATCCACCGCCGGAACCTTTAAAAACACTTTTAGCTGGCACCACATCTCAATCGAAATTGTTTTTGCGAAAAATTCGTAAATTCAATTCATGCTTCCAAATGACATCATTTGGAGCAACAAAAATTGTTCATAATGAAGATGGTCGTAATTTCGAAACGACATTCAAAATTCAAGGTCAAGTGTACCACCAAATTGGTTCATTGCTCCCAATGCCTGATGCCGATCCAAAATTTTTACAAATTTATTTTATGGGCAATGAAGAGCAACAATCACACACACGCTGCGCTTACAACTATATAGAGCAGATGGAAGAATGAGAAATTGTGGACATTTTGGAAACGTTTTTGCAAAACCATAACCAGTTGTTGCAATTGTTCAAGACTTTTTCTAACAGACTGCAAAACGACAACTACGCCATTATCATTAAAGCAGACAAAGTGCCCTATGGAGAGCACGCAGGCACATATTATGTTCCAACTATTAATGAAGTTGAAGTTGTTATGGCTGGTGACCCATGTGAACGTTGGGATATTCGCATTCAACGCAGAGATAATACGATGCAAATAATTCAAGACAATCATCGTTCTTACGATGCATTGCAGTATCCGTTGATATTTTGGGAAGGAGAAGATGGATACCATTTAAATATTAAACAAAGGAATCCAACTACAGGTACAACTTATAGACTATCTTACAGATTTTTTTTTTTTTCAAATAATTTCTGTATCTCTCATATATATATTTATTTGCAGGTGAAGAACTGATCAAGAAAGTTAGTGCTATGAACTTCTACGCATATCGATTGATGATTCGTGCTAATGAAGACAATACCATTCTCCGATGCAGACAGCTATTTCATCAGTATATTGTCGATATGTACGTAAAAATCGAAAGTGAGAGATTACGATATATAAAATTTAATCAAACAAAACTTCGTGCTGAGGAGAACATTCAATTGCGTGACGCCGTTATTGGTAACGTAGATGCAACTAATGACATCAACAACATCGGTAGCGCATATATTCTGCCATCATCATACATTGGTAGTCCGCGTTATATGCAAGAGTATATTCAAGACGCCATGGCTTACGTACGTGCATATGGCCGACCAGATCTTTTTATCACATTTACGTGTAATCCAAACTGGGATGAAATTCAAAGTTTGTTGTTGCCAGGTCAAACATCGATGCATCGCCATGATATCACTGCACGTGTTTTTAAACAAAAATTAAAATCTTTGATAAATTTGATTACACATCACTCGTTATTTGGTGAAACACGTTGTTGGCTTTACTCTGTTCAATGGCAAAAACGAGGTTTACCTCATGCGCATATTTTGGTTTGGTTGGTGGATAAAATACGCCCAGAAGAAATCGACAAAATTATTTCAGCCGAAATTCCAGATCCAAATGTTGATCAAGAATTGTTTGACATTGTAACTACTAATATGATCCATGGTCCATGTGGTACTCTAAACATGATGTCACCATGTATGGACAATGTAAAATGTACGAAACGTTTTCCAAAACCATGCCAATCTGATACTATCACCAATATTGACGATTATCCATCTTACCGGCGTAGAGACGTAGACAATGGCGGTCAATCATGTGAATTGCGTCTGTCAAACGGTGTGAGATTAGATATTGATAATCGCTGAGTAGTTCCATATTCACCATTGCTGTGCAAAACCTATAAAGCGCACATAAACGTTGAACTATGCAGTTCAGTGAAATCTATAAAATACATTTGTAAGTATGTTCACAAGGGCAGTGATAAAGCTGTATTCACTGTTCAAAATGTTAATGACAATGACGAAATTACACGTTATCAAATGGGTCGATACATAAGCAGTAACCAAGCTATTTGGCGCATTTTTACGTTTCCTATACATGAAAGGAATCCTGCTGTTATACATTTGGCTGTGCATCTTGAAAATGGACAGCGTGTTTACTTTACAGAACAGACTGCACTACAACAAGCTTTAACGGCTCCAAAAACAACTCTTACTGAATTTTTCAACCTTTGTTGCCGACAAGATGTTGTTGGTCAATTCGCAAGGACATTAATGTATACTGATGTTCCTAAATTTTTTACGTGGAATACACAATCAAAAAATTGGGAACCACGGAAACGAGGCATTCCAGTCCCAGGATTCACCGACATATTTATGACAAATACTTTAGGTCGATTATATAAAGTTCATCCTAAGCAACGCGAATGTTTTTTTTTGCGTTTGTTATTGGTTAACGTTCCTGGACCAACATCTTTCCGATATTTGCGAAAAGTCGATGGTACTTTATACGACACTTTCTTCGATGCGTGTCGTGAGTTACATTTATTGGAGGATGATAACCATTGGGATCTCACACTTGCAGATGCAGCACTGAGCTCACCTCCACAACAAATTCGTCAATTATTTTCAATAATATAGACTACGTGTTTTCCGTCTGAAGCATCTGCTCTGTAGGACAAATATAAAGACTCTATGAGTGAGGATATTTTACATCGGATTAGAATTACTAATCAAAATCAAAATATTGAAATCTCCGCAGAAATATATAATGAGTCATTAATAATGATTGAGGATATTTGTATTCTTATTTCGAATATGCCGCTCATCCATTTCGGCATGCCAGCGCCGAACCGCCCAGCAGTAGATACCATCAACAGCGATGTTCAACGGGAACAACACTACGATAGAACTTCTTTGGCTACTTTTGTTGCCAATAATGAACAATTACTCACTGCTGAGCAACGAAATGTATATGATCAAATTAATGTGTCAATTGCAGCGCAACAAGGTGGATTCTTTTTTTTGGATGCACCAGGTGGTACTGGTAAAACATTCCTCATCTCATTGATACTTGCGCGCATCCGATCACAAAATCATATTGCATTGGCTATTGCTTCATCAGGAATCGCAGCAACGTTACTTGATGGTGGGCGAACGGCGCATTCATCGCTTAAATTACCTTTGAATGTTCACACAAATCCCTAAGCAATGTGTAACATAAAGAAACATTCAGGCATGGCTCAAGTTTTGAGAAAATGCAAAATTATAATCTGGGATGGATGTACCATGGCCCACAAGCATTCGCTTGAAGCTCTGGACAGGTCACTGAAAGATATCAAGGATAATACTAGGCTTTTCGGTGGTGCTCTATTGTTGCTGTCTGGTGATTTCAGACAAACATTACCAGTCATTCCACGCGTGACATATGCAGACGAAATAAACGCATGTTCAAAAGAATCTTATCTATGGCGAAGTGTCAACAAATTATGCCTTACTATTAATATGCGCTGTCAACTTCAAAATGATCCATTAGCGTCAAGATTCTCTGAACAATTGTTGGATATTGGCAATGGTAAAATTGAATTGTATAAAGATACACAATATATTCGACTTCCAGAGAATTTTTGCAACATGGTGACTACCAAAGATGAGTTAATAAACAGTATTTTTCCAGATTTGAGACATAATTATACTAATCATGGATGGCTACGAGAGCGAGCAATTTTAGCTGCGAAAAATTTAGATGTTGATGCCATCAATTTCAAAATACAGCAATTACTGCCTGGTAATGAAATTACATTTAAATCGATCGACACTGTTGTTGATCCTGATGAAGTTGTTAACTATCCTGTTGAATTTTTAAATTCATTAGATTTACCTGGAATGCCACCACATAATTTGCGACTGAAGATTGGTTGACCTATAATTTTGCTTCGAAATTTGAATGCTCCGAAATTATGTAATGGGACGCGATTAGTTATAAAAAAAATCATGGGCAACATTCTTGAAGCTACTATTTTGAGTGGAAAATTTCAAGGTGAGGTTGTACTTCTACCACGGATCCCAATGATTCCTTCAGATTCGCCTATACCATTCAAACGTTTACAATTTCCAATCCGCTTGGCATATGCTATGACTATAAATAAGTCACAAGGCCAAACAATGACGATTTGTAGCTTAGATTTAGAAAATCCGTGTTTTTCTCATGGTCAATTATATGTTGCGTGTTCCAGAGTTGGAAAACCATCGAATTTGTTTGTATATACGCCTCAAGGATTAACTAAAAATATTGTACATTCAATAGCATTAAGATAAATTAAGTTTTTGTAAATTAATAAATAAATGCTATAAAATAGTTTCAGTATAAGATTTTTTACCTTTACTTAAAACAAGTTAACACATCTTCTACATTTCACTTCACTCATACAGTATATGCATACTTACACACACTATATACTCACATGCTACCGATCGGTCGAATTTGGATAAGTGTACATGTAATGACGTTAGATATTAATATAACTCTTGAATAATAATTTTCATCAAAACAGTCCAGATTGTTACAGCTTATTAAAGAATGTTTGAAATTTTCGAATTAACGACGTGTGTACAGGACAACGTCTGTCGGGTCTGCTAGTATCTATATATATCCATGTAAAATTAACATGGATGGTGATATATCTATATCTATAGATATTATGTACATTTTATTCCACCAGGGGTGCTTGCGCAGTACCTTCCTACTACAGCTGTTTTTTCGGCAATTAATTTTGAACGACTTGTTTTTTGTTTTTTTTTTTTTATATTCATAATTAAATGAGCATTATGAGTCGTGCACTTTTGGATTTTCCAAACTTTTAATTAATATTATTTATGCAAACACTATTATGTATGCAAATAAATTATTTTTTGAAACGTCGATGTAGCTTAAGTTGCAATCAAAACATTCAAGTTTTGTTTTCAACGTTCAAGTGACGTCATGAGAGTAGTAGTTGAGAGTTTTAATGTCAAAGATGTCGTTGTTTCGGACAAACTTAGCATCTTTACTACAAATAAATGATATATTTCTGACAAATAATAAAATAATTCTAGTCAACTGTTATATTTACTTGTACCAAATATATATGGTTGTCATAAAGAAATATTTAAAAAAACGACTCAAATAAATTGATTTATTTAAGACAAATAGTTCTTTTTTTCTGTGTAACATATTTATTATTATAGTTTTAAAAACAAATTTTTTTATGTTCGTTATTAATTAACACCTCGCGTTACTAATGCCAGAAGGGCGCACCGCAACATCTATGCCCTTCTGGCTCTGCAGAGTCAAAAGGGCGTATAAAAAATTTTTTTTTTACTCCAACTAACCTAAAAATGTTTATAACATTTAGATCTGTAAGAAAAGTGAATAAAAATTTTTTTTTGTATGCGCCCTTTTGGCTCTAAGACAAAAAAATTCTAAATTGATTACTAGCCTTAAAAAAAAAAAGAAAAGTTATAGTACGGGTAAAAGAAACAAAAATATCAATTTAGCTCGGCACGACTCCGATGCCGCCTCCATTATCATTATCTTCTGCTTCTGAAAGTAAAAAATAATAAATATGGGGCATTCCATGCCAAATTGACCACTTTTGAACCCGACTTTTTTCAATTTTTCTGAAATTTTAGTATCTTTCTCTACCCTATTGAAAACAATTTTCAAAATTTTTTCAAATTTTTTTACCTAACCAAAAAAAAGTTACGAGTTATTAAAAACAGACAGCTTTTTTCTGTTAAATAACCATAACTTTTTTGAAAATTAACTTATTGGGATGACTTTTTTTTTGAAATTTTTGTTTTTAAATGTACTTTTTAGAAAAAAAAATAATAATAATAATTCGCATTCATATTCAACGTTTTTTTTTGAAAATTTTGGGAAAAAACGAAAATTTCGGGATGATTGACATTTTTGATTTTTGATTTTTTTTTCATTTTTCGATTTTCGATTTTTCTCCAAACAGAATGTTACTGTTATTTTGGTTTTTTTTTTTAATTAAAATCCATATTTTTTTGAATAAAATGAGTTAAAAAGTTATTATTTTTACCGATGTTATAACTTTTTTTTTTTTTTTTTAAGGCTAATAATTAATTATGATTAAAAAAAACTATACGCCCTTTTGGCTTTGAAATTTTTTTGTCTTAGAGCCAAAAGGGCGTATCCAAAAAAAATTTTATTATTTACTTTTCTTACAGATCTGAATGTTATAAACATTTTTAGGCCGGTTGGAGGAAAATATTTTTTTTATACGCCCTTTTGGCTCTGTTGCCAGTATTTTTCAAAATTTTAGTAGTCGAACTTAAATTGGACTTTAAGTATACCTTTGGTAAGAGAGAAGGATTTTTCTTAGTCCCACCAGTCACACTCAGTCAAATGATAATTACGAGAAACTTAAAAAGTAATGGAGGTTTTTGACAAAGGGATGTTGTTAATTAGTTATTCTTGTATATTAAAAGATAAATTTTACTATAGTATAAGTTTCAGTCACATAATTATAGCTTATAATTGATGGAATTCCACACGGAAAAAAGTAAACTGTAATATTCACTCGGATTCAGGTTAATTTTTATAGTTTCAAACAGTAAAGCGGACATCGGGGTGGCAAAAATATAAATATTACAGAACAATGTAGAAAGTATAAAAGCCACAATTTATAATTTAATATCCAAAATAAGTGATTAATAGCTGTCACTATAGTAAATAATGACTCTTTCATCTTAAAAATTACAGTTCCAAACAGTAAAAATTGCCATTTTAATATATAGTCCATATTATGAGGAGAAAGGGAACTCAGATGAAAGAGAAGGGGGTCTCACTCTGGGAGAATTTAACATTTAAAACAGTAAAAATTATACTTTTAAAATATACATTTTACCAGTCCAAACAAGTCAATAATTACAGTTTGATTTTTAGCGTTGCGTTTAAAATTTACCATTTTACTTTGTAAATATTGACGTTGCTTGTATTAGAAATTTACTAACTTTATTTTATACTTTTTACATATCATAAGATCATTTTTTAGGTACGAAATGATAAATATCAAAGTCTGAATTCCTAATTATTATACTTTAACATTTTAGACATTTACATAGCGAATATTACTGTTTGAAATAGTATTTTCTTCCATGTAAAGAGTAAATTGTAACGTTTAAATGGTAAATATTATAAAGTTAATAGTAAAATCACGATTTTACTGTTTGAAATGGTAATTTTTAGCAGTTGATCATTACTTATTATAAATCGACTGTTATTTATTACAGTTTACTTTTTTCCGTACAGATTCAAATGTCCCACCAGTCACTATGAAATGCCCCTATACAAGGTTTCCTTACGTTGAATCGTCATAATTACACAGAAAGAAAAATTTCTTGACTGAAGAACAAAATTCTTGGCTTAAGAAAATTTTCGGGTGCCTGAAGGAAGATTGAAGTTGTGTTGGCCGAAGTAAAAATTTTTCTTGAAATTCTATTCTTGGTGGAAGTAATTTTTTCTTAATTCAATTTATCATAAATACTAGGTACAATAAATTTTTATATTTGATCAAGATTTTTAAATACTTTAGGTGAGAAAAAAATTTTCTCATCTTGAGAAAATTTTTCTCTTGAATATTTGATACCCATTTTATATTATTTTAGCGTGCAATTATACATATTGAATGAAAAAAAATGATGAAATATTATTTGATCTTCCCATTTGACATGTTAATCAATAAAAATATTAATGAAAATTTACTTCTATCTTTATATTTAATTTTTTGGAGCAAGAGAGAAATTTTCTCAAGACAAGAAAATTTACTTCGATCAAGAACTAAATTTTTAGGAGCAAGAGGCTAAATTTTCTCAAAACAACAAGATTTTCTTAAGTTAAATAAATTTCCTTGGATCAAGATACGTATTTCTTAAAGCAAGAGAATTAATGTTGTTGGAATAAGTGAAATTTCTTGTGTCGAAAAAAAATTTTTTTTTCGCTCAAGAAAATAATTAGGAAGAAAAATATTTTGTTGGCTCAAGTGAACCTTTTTTTCTGTGTACGATCTTTGAATTATATAGGCATTTAATTAGTTCCGGGACATTACTATTATACAAATATTTTACGAAACAATTAAATTATATTTAAATAGAAGAATAATTATCAAGTAACATCAATCTAACCTTTATAAAATTAAAATTCAGTTGGATAATTAATTAATCCCAATAAATATTTTTATCATTATTATTAATTTCTTCAATGGAGCATTCAAGTTATAATTACAATTATTAATTTTATATTACATAAAAAGTACTAAATTTTTAAATTTAATAATTCTGAAAGCTGAATCAACGAATTAGTAACCTAAAAAAATAAAAAGATTTCTATGAGAGGCACAATTGTGCAAGCTCCGCGATTTTATAGCCGATTACGATCCATCGTATAGCCAATTTAACTATACAGATTCTCACGTTGACAAAACAGTTGTCTCTTCTAAGAAAACTGCGTTTGCTTACGAGAGCTATTCGTTGTGTTTGAGCTAAACAAATGTTTCCTTAAACCACATAACTGAATCGTTATTTTGACGAAACGCCATTTGAGAATACGTTAAATAATTCTGACAATATTTTTCTCTCCAAGGATGATTAAATTGTACGCTCGAAAATTAGTTACTTCTTTTTTGGAAGAAATTGTGGTCAGAAATTGTTTTTTTTTTTCGGGCCGATTTGGAATAGGTTGACTTTTTTGCTGTGGCTAAGCCTGTCGGTCCTGAAACTACTGATTTAAAGGACATGGTTGGAATTCTGGCCACAATTTTTTTTTCAACAAAAAATGAATTAATTTTTTTTTTAACTTTATAGGTTGAAAGATAATTGAAAGAAAAAAATTTTTTATGTCTTTGGCAAAAAGATCTTCAATAAAAGTCTTCAAGCTTAAAAATCATGTATCACAATTAATATTTACTTCAATATTACTATCAATTTTCAACGCCCCCAACGAATGGAATTTTCAAAAAAATTATTATTAAATAATTTAATTAAATTTGTTTGCAGAAAAAAAATTTTTTTTCTTTGATAATAATAATATCGATATTTTAATAGTATTTTATTTAATTAATATTTATATGCCCCGATAATTTATTATTTCATTAATTAGCAAAAAATTCAATTAAGAAAAAGTCAATTAAAATCTATCCACTTAAATTTAACTATCAATTTAAAATCACTCTAATAATTCCAATTACACGAATAGAACTTGCGATAAAAAGTTTATTGGATAATAAAAAAAAAAAAAATGGTTATTGACACAGTTTGATATGATTAGCCAAATCATAAATAGTCAGATTTTCTTCTATACAAATTCATAAAACATAAAAAAATTTTTTTTTAATAATAATAATAATATATACTATTATTATACTAGAAATACTAATACTATACTAGAAAACCGGGCCCGATGGTCAAAAGCTCTCCAAAACCAGAAACTCCCAAGCGAATATTAAGAAATCCAACATTTTTCTCTTAAAGCGCCTGAAAAAAATCCTCTTAGCTTTCGAAAGCTCCGTAAGCTCCTTAATTCCCTTGTTGACCATCAAGTAACCGAACTTTTTTACCTCAACTACTCACCAACCCACCCGGCTCGTTAACTCCTCCTCAGGCGAGACGACTCCTCTCTTACGATCCATTCCATTGAGGGTGGTAACCCAAAATAGTTACCGCTACAATTTATAAAAAATTCCAGAGCTTTCTGCTTTAATTTTCCTTGATAATTCCTGTAGAATTTTCACTACACACTTTACTGACGTCTGCAAGCTCTAAAAAGCTTCTAAGTCAAAACACTATAGTCACGTAGGGTAAGTGTGGCATGGTTAGGATTCCATTTTTTCAAACATATTAAAAATTAAGATTGTCCAATTTTTTATTTTACATTATATTAATTAATCTTTTGACAAACAAAATTAATGCTTTTTAATAATATTTTCTCAAGTTTAATAATTAATTTCAATCGACAAAGTCAATCATCCGGATACACCAATTATTGACAGGCTGATAAATCGATTGATCCTACTAGTGACATACCGTTGCACCAATTATTGACACCCTTAATGCGCACGCGTCACCATTCACCTGATCTAAATACAATCAGTCAAGTCTGAAAAAGAGGTTACAGCGCCGTATAAACTCACCTGTCAATAATAGATCCAGCCTATATTTTGTGTACCAATTATTGACGCCAATTATTTTATAACTAATAACCATTCAGTTGTATGTAAATATTCGATATTGTTAATTTTTAATCCTTAATTTATTTATTAAAAAAAATGTTTAATTTGATTAGTTTAAAAAATAATTAAAAATAAGCTGTTAATTTGAGTGCTTACCTAACCAAAATAGTTAACATATTTTACGCTGACGTGTTTCAGAATACTAGAGTAAATTTTATTATTTTAATTAATGAATATCATATATTTTTCTCAACTATTAATTTTTTTTAATTCTTAAATTAGTGAGTGTATAAAAAAATTGATTGTTATTAATATCGTAGATAAATAAGATTTTAAATAGAATAGGGTGTCAATAATTGGTGCCTTTACCTTAATGAAAGTAAATTAATTTCTGTCAATAATGTATTTGAGCTTTTTATATAGCATAACAATTGAAGTTATGTTATGTCTCATAAAGTTATGTAAGTATTATTAAAATGAATCTGCTTAGGGCATTAAAAATCCACTTAGTTCCTTAGTTGCGCAAATTTACCCCACACGAGTGCGCACACTACCCTTAGTACGGGGTAAGTGTGCGCATTTTTAATAATTCGGGTTAATCCGTTTTTTTTCTGAAGTGTTAAGGCCTTAGACTTTATTTCTTAATTTAATTATTACCTGAATGAACACTATCAAAGACATATTTTTATTTTCCTTTGATGCTTATCGTTTAATTTCGACACCAGTTTGAATGCTTAAGTGCGCACACTTGTCCCATATGACTCTATGGAAATCCACATAGGAAACTGTGGGAACATAAATTCCCCTTTCTATTCGAATTCCTATATAAATCCATACATTCCTACATTGAATCTTATGGATTGCATATCTCCTACATGAATCCATACTTTCTTATGTGGATTTCCATGGATCCCCATACAAACCTACATGGATGTTTTTGATAAAGTATACTTGAGTGTCATTAAAGCATACACTATTAAAAATTTTAGTAAAATTACAATCATATTACAAAACAAATAATATGTAAAATTACAAATCAGTGTATAGCAATGTGAAATAAAATACAATTCATGTAATTTTCCAACATCTGTCAGGAAATCTACTAAAATGTATTGTAATTTTACAATCTTCATGTATAAACCTAACACGCATTGTAATATTACAGAACCGTTGGTCAATTTTTAAGAAAAAGCTTTTTAATTTTGCAAACATTATTTTTGATCTGATTCAGCATAATTGTATGTAAAATCACAAAAAAATATTGTAATTTACATTACAATAATCTTATAAAAAATTAAAAAGCTTTTTTTTATTTTTACAATTTTCATTGTAAAATTACACAGTGCAATGTAATGTTACCAGACAATTTTAATTATATTACACGAATTGTAATTCTATTTTACTGTTTTCCAATTTTAAGAACAATACTTTTCAGTTTCACAAAAATGAGACTGATGAATCAAAAAACAAAAATGTTCTTCATATTTATTTTTACTAATTTTTAGTCTATGATTGTTTATTTGTAGTAATAAATTTGAGCCATCATTTATCTTTTATAAATTTTAATATAACGCTCAAACGATCATTTCAAAATGAATATATTTTAATAAGTATATGTTAGACTTTAATTTTTATAATATTCAATGAATTATAAATAATGTAAAAGTTAGTTATTTTCCATCAATAAACAGCATCAAATAACACAAATAATGAAAATAATAAATAATAAGCCGTAAAGCTCAATCAGCACATAGGATGAGCTTATAAGAATCATAAGATGTTAAATCACCTATCGATCGTACGGCATAGGGCGTTAGGTATCGGTCCGGCAAGCGTGCGGCTCGCGTTCGATTCTTAGTGAGGGTAAATATTAGTTTCACTTTTTATCATCAGAGTTGTAAAAATTAGGTCTACATGTGATGCAAAATCTAGTCAGCGCTAGGGAAGTGAATAAATAATCGATTATTATTTTAATCGATTATTTTTTATCATTGTCGTTTTTTTAAAATCGATTTTATTAATGGTAAACATCGATTTTTATTAAGTCGATTATAAGAATTACACTATTTAATTCGATTTTTGTAAATAGTGCTATCTGTGCGATGGAAGAAAAAATATGACACTGAAGTAGACAGACATAAAAAATATTCATAAAATTTGATGGCAATTAAATTATTATAAAAAAAATTTTACATGTGAAAATTAATAAAAATTACAAATGAAAATTTTTATTATTTAATTATATTTATTATTTAAACTCAAAGTTCAAGGAAAAGCTTATAGTATTTTTTAGTTTCAAGACTAAACGATTTTCGTTTCATTTATCTTTAATATTCACCAGCTAATTTCATTATTAATTTAGTCAAATGTTAAACTATGTACTGATCATATGTGATAATAACAATTAATATTCGTTTTTTTTATTGTCTAAACTTAAATTGTAGCGAGTGATGTGCTTTGTATTTTAGTTTTGAGACTAAAAAATTGTTACATTTTTTACTCTTATTGTTTAGTATTTTTTTTACTGTATTAAAATTATTAGGAGTGTTAAAAATTTATATGTGAAGAAATCGAATATGAATTAATAAAATCTGAGAATAGTTCATTTGGCTATTTTTTGATACTTATTATCTTGAATAATTTTCACTTGAATTAAATTCAAATTAAATATTTATAATATATTTCCATTAAAACATCGAATAGGCATTTTTCGTATAAAAAGTCGAGGTGAAAACAAAAATCGATTATTTTTTTTTAAATCGATTTTTTACAAATCGATTTATCTTTAACCAAAAAAAAATCGATTATTGAGTAATCGATTTTTCTGACTCGAGGTCACATCCTAGTCAGCGGTTCATAAAAATAAAATGACAACAAATATTAAATCAAATCTTTCTTTTTTATTATTTCAATTCAAGTAAAATTTAAGGCAAGTATTGTAATTTTACAAAATCAGCTAATCTAAAAATATTTGTAAAGTTACAAAATCGTTTTGTAAAATTAATAACCTCAGAGTTATATATGTTTTGTAATAAAATTTGTAATAAAATTGTCTGGTAACATTACATTGCACTGTGTAATTTTACAATGAAAATTGTAAAAATAAAAAAAAGCTTTTTAAATTTTTTATGAGATTATTGTAATATAAATTACAATATTTTTTATGATTTTGCATACAGTTATCTCGAATCAGATCACAAATAATGTTTGCAAAATTAAAAAGCTTTTTCTTAAAAATTGACCAACGGTTCTGTAATATTACAATGCGTGTTAGGTTTATACATGAAGATTGTAAAATTACAATACATTTTAGTAGATTTCCTGACACTTGTTGGAAAATGACATGAATTGTATTTTATTTCGCATTGCTATACACTGATTTGTAATTTTACTTATTATTTGTTTCGTAATATGATTGTAATTTTACAAAAATTTTTAACAGTGTAAAATATAAACTTTTAATATTAAATCAGGAATAAATCAGAATGAATTAGAGAAATTTTCAAATTTTAGTTATTTTCCCATTTAGCATGGAATGCCCCATATATAATTATATGTAATTAAATTTTGACTAGTTTGAGTGCTTACACTTGCCCCGCATGACTTTATATGACAGCACTAGAGTGTATTTTAAAGAACCCTACAAGCTTTTTCGAGCTTTCGACCATTGAACCGAAACTATTGATGTTTTGTACTTGAGAGTTGATATTGAATACGCAAGAGCTTTTACGTAATTTAAATATTTTTCCATTCTCGGAATTGAATCAGGCGATCCCCATGGACTGAAATCGTCGTCACACCAGCGACTGCTGTCATTGAAATACAGCGAAGTCCAACAACGGCTCATCGATAATCAAAGTCTTCTGAATACCCTGGAGAAGGCTAGTGGGCGAAACTTGGCGGAGCTTTCAGCGGAGCTTGCGGGCAGAGTTGAGCAGGACAAAGAAGCTCTGCGCCAGTGGACATCTCTGAGGAAATTCACGGGGGAAAACTCGACAAAGGAGCCATCTTTAGCGGCAAGACTTCTGCAATTCTCCCGAGCTTGCGGAATCGTGCTTGAGCTTATGCGGAAAGCTCCTATTGTAAACTGGTCAAGTGAGCTTTTCCTGGAGGAGGAAAAGTACGAGGTCACCGAGTCTAGCAGCGCGGGGTATCACACTGATGACAGCTGCAGTCCGGAGCCCAATTGTCCGTACTACATGAGCTTGCAGTCGGAATACGATAACAAAGCTTTTACGACACGACAGTTGACGGACAAATACGCGGGTTTGTATGCGCAAGCACACTTTCAAACCCTCGACGCCCTGGATGCTCTCGAGCCGTTGAAGGAAGCTCAAGATCTCAAGGCCAAGATTCTCTTCTCTGTTGTCGTTGTAAGTTATCAGAGTAATTGAGCTTGAGCTTGCAAGTTTTTCGGGTGGTAAATCTGATAAGAGAGTGTATTTGTTGTCAGTTCGAATTTATAGCGGCATTAAGAGCTTCAGTTAATGCCAAAGCTCTGGGGTTATTGATTGGAACTTTTGGGAAGGCTTCAGAAGCTTTTATGGATATAATGATCGGGAATTGGAATTCTGATAAATTGAAAGTTCTATGTTAGATGATGATTAGGAAGCATGCGAAGAAATTTTGTTGAGACAGCATAAGATATGACAAATAAATATGTGATAAGGATAAGTTTAGATTATAATAAGTGACTAGCAACGTTGCAGTCACTATGTGACTGCCGTGACTTGTGAACTATAAATAAATAAAATTTTGCGTTATTGAATAATGACTTTTGTTAAATTGCACTGTACTTTTTTAAATAACGAGGTTTTTGAAGATATAAGCTCATAACGATGTTACACTCATCAAGAGCTTTCATTTAAGTACCCACATGCATTTTTTATATATTTTTCATATATAGATATATATAATATATATTTTAAAGATATAAGCTCATCCCGATGTTACACTCATTAAGAGCTTTCATTTGAGTACCCACATGCATTTTTGATATATTTTTCATATATAGATATATAATATATATATAAATATATAAAAAATTGATGTGGTTACTCAAATGAAAGGTTTCGACGAGTGTAACATCGGGATGAGCATATATCTTTAAAAATGTCAATAGTTCGCAAGATACATTGTAATTTCTTAATTAACAATATTTTTGAAGATATGAACTCATTTCGATGTTACACTCATCATGAGCTTTTATTTAAGTACCCACATGGCATTTTCCATATATTTTATATAAATGGTATTTGTGAAATATATAAATATGTAAAATATATGAAAAATTGATGTGGGTACTCAAATGAAAGATCTTGATGAGCGTAATGTCGGGATGAGCTTAGATCTGTAAAAATGTCAATAGTTCACTAAATACAAGGTAATTTCTTAATTATGTTAAATTACACCGTACTTTCTTCACTATTGATGAATTTAAAGATATAAGCTTATCCCGATGTTACACTCATCAAGAGCTTTCATTTGAGTACCCACATGCATTTTTGATATATTTTTCATATATACATATATATATAAATATATAAAAAATTGATGTGGGTACTCAAATTAAAGGTTTCGATGAGTGTAATGTCAGTGAGAGCTTAAATCTTTATAAATGTCAATAATTAAGAAATTATATTGTATTTTGTCAATTTATGATATTTTTAAAGATATAAGCTCATCCTGATGTTACACTTATCATGATCTTTCATATGAGTGCCCACATCAATTTTTCATATATTTATATATATGATATATATGTATATATAAAAAATTAGGAAAACGGTTGACCCTGAAGGCCATCCCTGCAACTTTCCGCTAATTCCATACTTAGGCGCTGAAAATCGCACCAATGACGTTTTTGAGCTCTTCGAGTTCAAAAATACAATTTGTGGGTTATTTTGAGCTGTCCGAGCTCAAAGAGATTGCTTTCCTATGCTTTTGAGCTCTTCGAGCTCAAAAGTCTGATAGAGATTTGATGACACTATTTTTTAAATTTTTAAACCGCAATAACTTTTGAATGAATAAACCGATTTTTACGCGGTTAGAAGCATTCGATGCAGTTTTTTAAGCCTCACAAAGAATTTTAAATTTTGAATTGATCGCGCTAGGAATTTTGGAGTTATTCCGAAAAAACACTTTTTTTGGTTTTCTTTCGTTCACGATATCTCTCGAACGAATCAACCGATTTTGACTGGACTGGTGGCGATCGACGTGGTTTTTTGAGGTTAAGAGCTGATTAGTTTTTGGAATTGAACCATCAAGCCGTTTAAAAGTTATTCCAAAAAAACCGCATTTGAAAAAAATTTTTTTTTCAGTTTTTTGAAGATTTCTCAAAATCTATTGATCTTAATTGGTCCAAATAGTTTTCAAAATCTAAGTTTGGTCAAGCCCTTTGGAATGGCACCAACTGCCATATAATCGGTCAAGCCGTTCAAAAGTTATAAGCGGTTCACATACTTTCATACACACACACACACACACACACACACACACACACACACACACACACACACACACACACACACACACACACACACACATTCATACATACAGACACCGTGATAACCTCGCGGGGATAGTCAGGGAAGCTTCCTGTGACCTTCAAACGTCGAGATTTGATGAAAACTCGATTTTTGCAAAACGGGGTAAAAAAAATAACTTCCCGATTTTTGAAAATCTTCGATTTTCTTAGCGAGAAGTTAAAAATAGTTGATTTGTTTACTTTAGTGTTTTAGGAAAAATTGATGGAGAAAATTTTTCATGAATAAGTATAGAAATAGTTTTTAACATAGCGAAAACGGGAAAAAATAAATTTGTTTTTCCCCGAACAAGTTCTAAAAAAATTTACAACAAGATTTTGGTCGAAAACTTAAAATTTACAAAAAAATGAGGTTTTTCATTGTCATTTTTTTTTGCTGACCTATTTAATATTAACTCTTAGGCGATAATTATGGAACAAAATATTATCTACAAAATATAAAATGATTTTTTGCTCAAAGAAGCCCAAAAAAAGTTCCAAAATAATTTCAGTCAAAAACTTAAAATTTACTTAAAAATTAGGTTTAACATTGTGATTTTTTTCTGCGGACCCACTTAAGCTTAACTTCTAGGTGGTAATTATAGAACAAAATATTCTCTACAAAAAAGTATCAGACGGTTTTTTGCCCAGTCAAGCCCAAAAAAATTTACAAAATTATCTCGGTCAAGAACTTCGATTTTCCTAAAAAATGAGGTTCTACATGGTCACTTTATTTGGTTAACTGATTAAAGCTTAACTCTTAGCTGACATTTGTAGAAAAAAATATTCTCTACAAAAAAAGTAGATAAGTATTTTTTACTCAGACGAGCCCAAAAAAAGTTACAAAATAATTTCAGTCAATAACTTTAAATTTACAAAAAAAAATTAGGAAAACGGTTGACCCTGAAGGCCATCCCTGTAACTCCCTGTAACTTCCCGCTACTTTTGTAATTAAGTGCTCAAAATTGCACTTATTACAATTTTGAGCTTGAAGAGCTCAAAAATATAATTTTCGTGTAGTTTTGAGCTCTCCGAGCTCAAAAGTCTGATAAAAGTTTAATAAAACACTATTTTTTGAATTTTCAAACCGCAATAACTTTTGAATGAATGAACCGATTTTCACGCGGTTGGCGGCATTCGACGCATTTTTTTAAATTCTATGATACATTTTTTAACACAAATTGATAAGACCGGAAGTTTCAGTGTAATTAAAAAAAAAACACTTTTTTTCGATTTCTTTCGTCAACGATAACTCACGAACAAATCAACCGATTTTGACCACATTGGTGACAATCGACGTGGTTTTTTATTGTCTAGAGCTGAATAGTTTTTGGAATTGATCGGTCGAGCCGTTTGAAAGTTATTAAAAAAAAACCACATTTAAAAATTTTTTTTTCGCAGTTTTTTCAAGATTTCTTAAAATCTATCTGTCCGAATCGGTCTAGCTTGTATTAAAAATTTAAGTTTAGTCAAACCCTTTCAAATGGCACCAGCCGCGATCAAATCGGTCAAGCCGTTCAAAAGTTATGAGAGGTTTACATACATCCACACTTACATACATACACATACACACACATACATACATACAGACGTACAGAAACCATCGCGGGAATAGTCAGGGAAGCTTGCTAGGACCTCAAAACGTCGAGATCTGATGAAAACTCGAGTTTCGAAAAACAGGGTAAAAACAATAACTTCCCGATTTTTGAAAATTTTCAATATTTTTAGCAGGAAGTTAAAAATATATCAAAAATGCAAGTGGGTACTCAAATGAAAGCTCTTGATAAGTGTAATGTCGGGATGAGCTTATATTTTTAAAAACGTCAATATTTAAGAAAGTATATTGCATTAACAAAAATTTGGATTTCATTTTTTTAAACATATTTTAAATTAAGATTGTCCAATTTTTCGTTTTAAATTATATTAATTAATCTTTTGAGAAACAAAATTAATGCTTTTTAATAATATTTTCTCAAGTTTAATAATTAATTTCAATCGACAAAGTCAATCATCCGGATACACCAATTATTGACAGGTTGATAAATCGATTAATCCAACTAGTGACATACCGTTGCACCAATTATTGACACTCTTAATGCGCACGCGTCACCATTCATCTGATCTAAATAAAATAAGGAAAGTCTGAAAAGAGAGGTTACAGCGCCGTATAAACCCACCTGTCAATATCAGATCCAGCCTATATTTTCTGTACCAATTATGGACACCAATTATTTTATAATTAATAACCATTCAGTTGAATGTAAATATCCGATATTGTTAATTTTTAATACTTTATTTATTAAAAAAAAAAAAATGTTCAATTTGATTAGTTTAAAAAATAATTAAAAATCAGCTGTTAATTTGAGTGCTTACCTAATCAAAATAGTTAACATATTTTACGCTGACGTGTTTCAGAATACTAGAGTAAACTTTATTATTTTAATTAATTAATATCATATTTTTTTCTCATTAATTTTTTTAAATTCTTAAAGTGAGTGAATAAAAAAATTGATTGTTATTAATATCGTAGATAAATAAGATTTAAAATAAAATAGGGTGTCAATAATTGGATCCCTGTCATTAATTTGTGCCTTTACTATAAACATATTTATTTGTTAAACATCTTATTAATTCAATAAAATCGTTTTTATGCATGTGGAAAAACCTACAAGAATTTTGAAAACTAAAGAGCTTTCGAAGTAGTGTTACATGTTATGTAAAGAGCTTTTGAGGAATCAGTACTGAAATTGAGCTGACCGACATTTATACTCGTTGCAAGCTTCCAAGCGTTAGTTCAATGTTTTGTGTGAATCTAAGCTTTAAAATGCCTTATAGTTCAAAAAGTTTCAAATTTTGTGTTTCAAATTTGTAAATCTGTTTTATTAATTCATAAAAGCTCGGATAAAATTTGAAATAATTAGTAGAAATGTTTAATTTTGTAAACTCTGCGAAAGCTTCACTTTAACAGATTGTAAATTGTAAATCGCTGCGAGCTTACAATTAGAAAGCATATGAACTTTTCAATCTGTTGTTTCTGATTTCCAAAAGTTAAAAAAAATTTTAATTACATGCCGAAACTTGCAAGCTTTATCAATGGTACGTTTTAAAGCTTAGATACAATTATTAACTATTTCTAGTCAAAAAAAATTCCCTGACTTTTGAGAGTAATACATTTCCGAGCTTTTAATCAGGTTTTATATAAAAAGCTTTCAAAGATATCAACTAGCTTCATCTTAAAGCTTCTTAACTACAAATATAGATGTAAATATTTCATTTACTGTTTCAAAAGCTCAGGTAACTAAATAGTTCCATATTTATCCTATTGTCTTGAAAGCTTTTAATGTATAAAATTGTATAACTATAAAATTAGTATTTTAAAAGGTCATTCTGGTTTCGCTCGAAAAAATGCTAATAATAATTTTTTTACACAGAAACTATTATCTACAATTAAGAAATGGCATTGTACCTTGAGAACTATTGACATTTTTAAAGATATAAGCTCATCCCGATATTACACTCATCGAGACCTTTCATTTGAGTACCCACATCAATTTTTCATATATTTTACATATTTATATATTTCACAAAAACCATATGTATAAAATATATGAAAAATGCCATGTGGGTACCTAAATAAAAGCTCTTGATGAGTAGAACATCAAAATGAGTTTATATCTTAAAAAATGTCATTAATTAAGAAATGACATTGTATTTTGTCAACTATTGACATTTTTAAATATATAAGCTTATCCCGAGATTACACTCATCGATACCTTTCATTTGAGTACCCACATCAATTTTTCATATATTTATATATTTATATATATTATATATACACTACTCACAAAAATTAAGGGAATAAAAAAAAAATGCAATTTTTTTTTTTAATTTTGACGGGCTGTATTTCAACAGAAAATGATCGTATCGCAAAAATAGACAATGCATTTTGAAGCTCAAAAACTCTAGTTTTTAGATCTTAGGGTCAAATTTTTTTACGAATCACGGTTTCAACATGATCCGAAGAAATAGAGCGAAAAAAAAAATTTCCAAATTTTTAACTTTTTTTTTTTTGCTCGACGGGCTCGGAAAAATTTTTTCAGACAAAGCGACCTTATGAAACAGATAGCCTGTTTATTCAGCTTTAATTGCATTTTATATTTAGCTTGATACGACCATTTGTTGCGGAGATATCCGAGATTAGACAAAAAAAGACGTTTATGTCTTTAACCATCAATATCTCTGCAACGAATAATCGCACAGCAAAAAAAGAACAGTTTTGGAAACTGGAAGAAATTTCTAATAAAATCCTATAAAAAAATTCCAGAACAAAAATCTTATCGATGTACGATACCGCTTTAAAGAAGGTTGAAAAAAGTGACTTTTTCCCTTATTTTGGTTAATCGACTGTATCTTAACAAATACTGACGGGGAAGCTAAACATTGCAGGAATTTTTACACCTCAATGTACCCCTAAGAACCCTGTGAATTTGCAGATCGATCCATTCAGTAGTTTTTCCGCCCCGAGTATTCAAAATTTTGAAAAAATTAAAGGAATAAGATTTTATCCATTATCGTGCTGCAATCTTCAGAAAAATGAAGAATTGATTTTTTTTTGTTTTGCACTCAATTTGCCTCACCTCATCAGTAAATTTGAATAAAAAAGAAAAGAAACAAAAAAATTGGAAAATTAAGATAACAAAAATTTTTTTGTCGAAAAAAAAAAAATTTTTTTCACAAAAAAAAAATTTTGTTTTTAAATTTTCGAATTTTTTTGTTTGTCTTTTTTTTATTATTCAAATTTACTGATGAGACGAGGCAAATTGAGTGCAAAACAAAAAAAATCAATTCTTTATTTTTCTGAAGATTGCAGCACGATAATGGACAAAATCTTATTCCTTTAATTTTTTCAAAATTTTGAATACTCGGGGCGGAAAAACTACTGAATGGATCGATCTGGAAATTTACAGGGTTCTTAGGGGTACATTGAGGTGTAAAAATTTCTGCAATGTCTAGCTTCCCCGTCAGTATTTGTTAAGATACAGTCGATTAACCAAAATAAGGGAAAAAGTCACTTTTTTCAACTTTCTTTAAAGCAGTATCGTACATCGATAAGATTTTTTTTCTGGAATTTTCTTATGGAATTTTATTAGAAATTTCTTTCAATTTTCAAAACTGTCTTTTTTTTTGCTGTGCAACTATTGGTTGCAGATATATTGATGGTTAAAGACATAAACGTCCTTTTTCGTCTAATTTCGGATATCTCCGCAACAAATGATCGTATCAAGCTAAATATAAAATGCAATTAAAGCTGAATAAACAGGCTATCTGTTTTATAAGGTCGCTTTGTTTGAAAAAATTTTTCCGAGCCCGTCGAGCGAAAAAAAAAAGTTAAAAATTTGGAAATTTTTTTTTTCGCTCTATTTATTTGGATCATGTTGAAACCGTGATTCCTAAAAATTTTTGACCCCAAGATCTAAAAATTAGAGTCTTTGAGCTTCAAAATGCATTTTTTATTTTTGCGACACGATCATTTTCTGCTGAAATACAGCCCGTCAAAAATTAAAAAAAAATTTACATTTTTTTTTTATTTTCTTAATTTTTGTGAGTAGTGTATGTATATATAAAAAATATATAAAAATGCATGTGGGTACTCAAATGAAAGCTCTTGATGAGTATAACATCGGGATGAACTTATATCTTTGAAATATATATGTATAAGTATATGAAAAATATATCAAAAATGCATGTGGATACTCAAATGAAAGCTCTTGATGATTATGACACCGGGATGAGAGCATATCTTTAAAAACGTCATTATATTTAATAAAGAAAAATTTTATTTATTTATAGTTCACAAGTTATGGCAGTCACATAGAGACTGCAAGGTTGCTAATAAATATTAATATAAAATTCAGCTCAACAAATACACTCTTAAATAATACTAAAAATATCTGAATTTATTTTCTTTAATATTTTTTATATAATTAAACAACGGGAGAACGGAGCTCTGACAAAACGTTGGTATAAAGCTCACGTATATGATAACTTCACGGCTCATCTAAAGCACTAAAACCAAAATTATTTACCTTCAATATGTAAGTACTTATTACACCAGCTACAGAGATTAATATTTATTGATAAATAACAAAGTGGCGGACAATTTAAAAAAAAAAAAAACTGAAAATTAAGGCTTTTTTCACAGTTTTTAGTCCAAAAAAAATAGTAAAAATAAAAATTTTGATTTGCTTGTAGCTGATGCAACAGCTACTACTATGCAGAATATGTCGTTTAAATTTCATTAAGATCGGGTCAGTGGTTCCGGAGATATCATGTACGTCAACCAGAAAAACATACTACTGAGATAAACGCGCTTAAAGTTTTTTTAATTAAAAATAACAAAATCTTACCTAAAGTCAATCAACGACGCCGGGACCATTCAAAATTCCCTTCAGCCTTTTCAAAAATTTGAATCTCTTCCACTCGAACATCCACATAAACATCGTAAAGTAATTTAGTTACAGTGGTCCGATCACTTAGAAAATTTAACACAATACTTTTAGATGTATGTACTTTCGAAAAATGTAAAAAAAATTTTTTTTTGAAAGTTACAAATCAGAATGACCCTTTAAGTTCTTCAAAAGTGTAATGTGTCCTTAGACGATTATTTCATCCTTCTTTAATCGCCTAAAAAATAATATTTTCAAACAAAAAACATTTTATCAAAATGAATTCGAAAATTTTTATAACTGGGCCCATAACCTTTTAAAAAAATTTAAATGTTTCAAAATTTTAAGATTAAAGTTTTCCTCAAACTTTTTCGTAATGCGTTCAGTTTAGTCTAAATTTTTATCGGATTTTAATCAGAGAATTATAATTTCCTGTGTAAGCTATTTTCAGCATACAAACAAGAATTACCCTTTTAAGTCAGTGATTTTTAAACAAAAAATGCAAAAACATAATTTTTTTAAACCCTTAAAGTTCTTGCAAGCTCCCAATTAAAACCAAATAAATTTATTCCTTGGAGCTTTCAACCTCATACGTCACATACTCGATTTTTTTGCAGCTTTCGTGGCGAATCGCTGACAGTATCCAATCGGCCCGCAAGCTCGAAGCAGTGGAAATTCTATCGGGAGCTGAATCATCAATTCCGGAGCTTAAGTTGTCACTGGACATTGAAGCTTGCATGCGTCGGCAGCTTGCGACCTTCGGGTACTCAACAGGTACAAGGGAGGTCGCTTCGCGGGTGATGGACCAGCTCAAAAGGACCCTCTACGACTACCCTTGCATCGAAAGCTGCCCGGAGCTTGTGACCTACACCCTCGAGAGCGGCCACCTTGCCTGGGCCTGTCTTTCCCATGAAACTCCTCTGATCCTCGACACTGTGGAGCCCAGGGGGAGGTTCGAGCCCGTTTTCGATCGCGAGTTACACTCGAGGCATCACGGTTCCCCGAATCCTAAGGGGACCAGGATCTCCGGGGTAGTTTGGCCCGGGCTCAGGATCAAGAGCTTGCAAGGACCTTGTCTTTACCGAGCGGTTGTTCTTACTTCGTAAACTCACTTCAAGTGTCTAACTCTCGGAAACTTCCGCGAGAGATTATTGGAGCTTGTTAAGCTCACTTGTTGATCTACTTAACTTTTTTCATAAGAGGTTTGTTTTAGGCATCAGTAAGCTTCGAGCTTTTATTTATTCATTTAAAACTTTTGCTGCGATGTAGTGGTTTATTTATTTTGTCTTTAATAAAGTTTTTTTTTTAATTTAAAGTTTGAGAGATTTTTTTGTTTACTTCTTTTTATGTTGTAAATTGAATAAGTAGAGAGCTTTTTTATTAAGTTTTCTTTAGGGGAACAGCAGCGACGTTATTGGTAAGAATGATCATTAATTTACCAGCTGAAAATATGTTCACAAAATTATCGGCGCTGGGTAATTGTCTATCGGGGTTGAAGTTGGTGATCTTGAAGATAGATAGCAGCAGAAGTTTTTTTTTAGTAAAATTTCTAAATCGTAGTTTTAAGACGTGATGGAATATTAAATTTTTTTTTTTAAGAATTCAAAGTAGAAAAATTGTAATTAAATTCTAGACATAAAAATTAAGTTTAAAAAATTTTAAATGTACAAAAATTTTGACATTTAAAATTATAGAATTAAAAAAAATTTTTTTTTTGTATGTTATTAAATATTGTTTTTTTCTTTTTCTAGCGTCTTTATTAAATATTATTTAAAAGACCTGTAATTATACAAAAAAGTGAAAAAAATGACAAAAAATTATTTTGTTGAAAATTATATATTGTCTAAAAACGTATCAAAAAATTATCGTCTTCGATTTGTTGGAAAAAAATTTATCCAAGTGTAATAAAACTTTATAGAGTTCGATAAAATTTATCTATATATTTTTTTTTACTAGCTGAAGAATTTTATCAAATTCTGACTCATCGGAGCGTGTAAATTTTCTATTGGTGGAACGGAAAAAAATAGTGAGTTCGTTCAGATTGAAGATTAATCCCCACGGAAAAAATATATATCCTGGGATATATCTCTGAAAGATACCCGACCAGAAATTTAAGTTCGGCGGTGGTTCGTTTCGAATTAGGCATGCCGAATTCCAAGTTCGCGCCGAACCAGGAAGCCAAAGTTGGCCCACGTCCCGGAAGTAACGCAGTCGCGAGTTTGAGCCTAACTTGGCTTCCGACTTAGGCGGTGGTTTGGAAACCACACTTGCTGGTGACTATCCAAGCTTCATTCGGTCCAAATTTGGCTACCTAACTAAGCAGCAATTCAGAAACTAAATTCGCACGGAAGAATCCAAATTGAATCCTTTTTTTGTTTTTAGCTATTTTTATTATAAAGTAAAAATTAATAATAATGAATGCTTATTTTTTTTAATTTACTTTTTAAATTTTAAATATAAATATCGACTTTAGGACAAAATTTTTTAAATATTAAGTAAATAAAAAAAATTTTTTTTTTTTATTTAGTATTATTTTTTTTATTTTCGGTCATTTTTTCGCTTTTTAGGGTTTTTTTACTATGAAGAAGTTTTTTGATTGGTCGATTTTATGGGTCAAGGGGGGAGGAAATGATGGAGTTGGATACATTAGTCACACACAACACTTAAATTTACCTCACACTCGCCTTAAGAATAATTATAATTAATAATTATTAATTATTAAAAATTTTACATGTCGAACGCGAGACTCGAACACTGTACCCGACGCACGAGAGCCCTATACCATATCGCGACGCTACGCCGATGATGAGCGACCTCTTGCCTCAAGATACTTATAAGCCCGACACTTCGGCAAACATTCGGTTACCGTTGCAACGGTCAAGTTAGGAATTCCGATATTATACCTAAGTGAGGACTTGCCACAGACTTACCTAGTCAAGTTTCATTTTGATAGACCAAGCTTCAGAATACAGATTGCCGTTATTTCATAACAGTTTGGCAATCCATGACATACCGAACTTAGGCATTTCCACTGTTTTGCCTAAAGAAGCTCGATCGTGGTATGCCAAGTTTCGGTAAACCTTTGGTTACCGTTATTTCATAACAGTTTGGCAACCCATGAAATGCCGAACTTAGGCATTGCCATAGGTTTTCCGAAGTGAGTCCGAACTTGGTGAACCAAACTTCGGTAAGCCTTTGGTAACTGTTATTTCATAACAGTTTGGCAATCCATGATATACCGAACTTAGGCATTTCCACAGGTTTGCCTAAGTAAGCCCGAGCTTGGTGAACTAAACTTCGGTAAGCCTTTGGTTACCGTTATTTCGTACTAATTAGGCAATCCATGATATCCCGAACTTAGGTATTGCCACAGGTTTGCCTAAATGAGCCCGAGCTTGGTGAACCAAACTTCGGTAAACCTTTAGTTACCGTTATTTCGTACTAATTAGGCAATCCATTATATGCCGAACTTAGGCAGTGCCAAACTATTACGAGATTACATCGAATGTGGAATTCTTTTGGCATACCAATGTTCGGTTTGCCTAATTTAAAATAAATAAGATCCGAATTGGGCTAGCCTAAATTCGGAAAGCCAACTTCGCCCCGAACTGATTTTTCGGCATACCTCACTAAAATTCTAGTCGGGATAAGCGTTTCGGTAAACCTTTGGTTACCGTTATTTCATAACAATTTGGCAACACATGACATACCGAACTTAGGCTCTTCTACAGTTTTGCCTAAAGAAGCTCGATCGTGGTATGCCAAGTTTCGGTAAACCTTTGGTTACCGTTATTTCATAACAGTTTGGCAACCCATGAAATGCCGAACTTAGGCATTGCCACAGATTTTTCGAAGTGAGCCCGAGTTTGGTGAACCAAACTTCGGTAAGCCTTTGGTTACCGTTATTTCATACTAATTAGGCAATCCATGACATGCTGATCTTAGGTATTGCCACAGGTTTGCCTAAGTGAGCCCGAGCTTGGTGAACCAAACTTCGGTAAACCTTTGGTTACCGTTATTTCGTACCAATTAGGCAATCCATGATATGCCGAACTTAGGCAGTGCCAAACTATTACGAGATTACATCGAATGTGGAATTCTTTTGGCATACCAATGTTCGGCTTGCCTAATTTAAAATAAATAAGATTCGAATTGGGCTAGCCTAAATTCGGAAAGCCAACTTCGCCCCGAACTGATTTTTCGGCATACCTCACTAAAATTCTAGTCGGGATAAGCGTTTCGGTAAACCTTTGGTTACCGTTATTTCATAACAATTTGGCAACCCATGACATACCGAACTTAGGCACTTCCACAGTTTTGCCTAAAGAAGCTCGATCGTGGTATGCCAAGTTTCGGTAAACCTTTGGTTACCGTTATTTCATAACAGTTTGGCAACCCATGAAATGCCGAACTTAGGCATTGCCACAGATTTTTCGAAGTGAGCCCGAGTTTGGTGAACCAAACTTCGGTAAGCCTTTGGTTACCGTTATTTCATACTAATTAGGCAATCCATGATATGCTGAACTTAGGCAGTGCCAAACTATTACGAGATTACATCGAATGTGGAATTCTTTTGGCATACCAATGTTCGGCTTGCCTAATTTAAAACAAATAAGATCCAAATTGGGCTAGCCTAAGTTCGGAAAGCCAACTTCGCCCGAACTGATTTTTCGGCATGCCTCACTAAAATTCTAGTCGGGTATATTTCAGGATATATGCCTGGATATATGCTAGAGGATATACCCAATTTTGCCGAAAAGATATATGATGGAATGCCATATATGCTATTATATATATCCCATCACAGACTGTCGAGTATATATACTGAGATATATTTTTAAGATATATCCTAAGATATTTCCTGGATATATATTTCAATCGCCCCTGGTCTTATTGCGTAGATATATCCGAAGAGCACAAGCTAAGATATATCCAGAGACATGCAGGATATATACGGAATATATCCCGAGATATATGCAAGATATATGTAGTATATATATATAATATATCCCAAGATATATCCTGGTTATATATTAGGGTGATTCAAAAAAACTTTTTAATTTTTTTTTTAACTCTTACCCTCTCAAATGTTTCTATTTGATATAAAAAGAATCTTCACCAAACACGAGCCCTATAGCTCAACTCTAAGGGGTCGCTTTTTTTATTTTAGTTTCCCATTTAATTAACATGGGAAAAATTCTTTTTTGTTTTAAATTGAATTTACACATAATTTACGCAATTTTTCACAAAAAACGATTTTATATTCTTAAAGTAGAGTCTTTGAGCTTTACAAAACTTTAAGACAAAGTATGATTATCTCTACAAAAAGACTAGTTACAGCCATTTAAAAATGACTAAATTTCGAAATTTAAAGAAATAATTGGCAATTGGGTCATTCCCCGACCAGAAATTTAAGTTCGGCGGTGGTTCGTTTCGAATTAGGCATGCCGAATTCCAAGTTCGCGCCGAACCAGGAAGCCAAAGTTGGCCCACGTCCCGGAAGTAACGCAGTCGCGAGTTTGGGCCTAACTTGGCTTCCGACTCAGGCGGTGGTTTGGAAACCACACTTGCTGGTGACTGTCCAAGCCTCATTCGGTCCGAATTTGGCTACTTAACTAGGCAGCAATTCAGAAACTAAATTCGCACGGAAGAATCCAAATTGAATCCTTTTTTTGTTTTTAGCTATTGTTATTATAAAGCAAAAATTAATAATAATGAATGCTTATTTTTTTTAATTTACTTTTGCACGACTCATGATGCGAAGCATCAAAGAGTGCTTTACGATCAAAAAATTTTTTTCGCCTCATTTTGGCGGCTATTTTTATTATTATAGCCTTGTTAGTTCATGGAATCAAGATATTTTGCATACTATTGTCGAGATAATTTAATGGAGATTAATTTCATACTTTTTAAAAATTGATTTACTGCAATAGAATTGGAAAAAAACACCAAAATAGGTCAAAAAATTTTCCTGTCCGTCATGTGTGAAACCCGAAAACACTGTAACTTGTGAAAAAATCCATTATTTGAGTTAAAATTTTTTTTTTTAAATTCTAATTGACGATTGTAGGTCACTGAATGCGAATGATTGATTAATTCAGTGTCGTTTAATTGCAATTAATAAAAAACGAAAACTACAAGACTGTATATCTATATATATCCATGTAAAATTAACATGGATGGTGATATATCTATATCTATAGATATTATGTACATTTTATTCCACCAGGGGCGCTTGTGCAGTACCTTCCTACTACAGCTGTTTTTTCGGCAATTAATTTTGAACGACTTAAGTTTTTTTTTTTTATATTTCATAATTAAATGAGCATTATGAGTCGTGCACTTTTGGATTTTCCAAACTTTTTAAATTTTAAATATAAATATCGACTTTAGGACAAAATTTTTTAAATATTAAGTAAATAAAAAAAATTTTTTTTTTTTTTTATTTAGTATTATTTTTTTTATATTTTCGGTCATTTTTTTCGCTTTTTAGGGTTTTTCTTACTATGAAGAAGTTTTTTTTGATTGGTCGATTTTATGGGTCAAGGGGGAAGGAGATGATGGAGTTAGATACATTAGTCACACACAACACTTAAATTTACCTCACACTCGCCTTAAGAATAATTATAATTAATAATTATTAATTATTAAAAATTTTACATGTCGAACGCGAGATTCGAACACTGTACCCGACGCACGAGAGCCCTATACCATATCGCGACGCTACGCCGATGATGAGCGACCTCTTGCCTCAAGATACTTATAAGCCCGACACTTCGGCAAACATTCGGTTACCGTTGCAACGGTCGAGTTAGGAATTCCGATATTATACCTAAGTGAGGACTTGCCACAGACTTACCTAGTCAAGTTTCATTTTGATAGACCAATCTTCAGAATACCTTTAGTTACTGTTCGGTAAGCATTTGGGTACCGTTATCTCGTATCAATTTGGCAATTCATGGCGTACCGAACTTAGGCATAGCCACAGGTTTGCCTAAATGGGCCCGAGCTTGGTGAATCGAACTTTGGTAAGCCTCTTTGGTTGCCGTTATTTCATAAGAGTTTGGCAATCCATGACATACCGAACTTAGGCATTTCCACAGTTTTGCCTAAAGAAGCTCGATCGTGGTATGCCAAGTTTCGGAAAACCTTTGGTTACCGTTATTTCATAACAGTTTGGCAACCCATGAAATGCCGAACTTAGGCATTGCCATAGGTTTTCCGAAGTGAGCCCGAACTTGGTGAACCAAACTTCGGTAAGCCTTTGGTTACTGTTATTTCATTACAGTTTGGCATTCCATGATATACCGAACTTAGGTATTGCCACAGGTTTGCCTAAGTAAGGCCAAGCTTGGTGAATCAAACTTCGGTAAGCCTTTGGTTACCATTATTTCGTACTAATTAGGCAATCCATGACATGCCGAACTTAGGTATTGCCACAGGTTTGCCTGAGTGAGCCCGAGCTTGGTGAACCAAACTTCGGTAAACCTTTGGTTACCGTTATTTCGTACTAATTAGGCAATCCATGATATGCCGAACTTAGGCAATGCCAAACTATTACGAGATTACATCGAATGTGGAATTCTTTTGGCATATCAATGTTCGGCTTGCCTAATTTAAAATAAATAAGATCCGAATTGGGCTAGCCTAAGTTCGGAAAGCCAACTTCGCCTCGAACTGATTTTTCGGCATGCCTCACTAAAATTCTAGTCGGGTCCATGTCAGATCGACAAATAGTTGGAATCGATCTCTTTCGATTTGGACAAATTTTTATCAGAAGTTTTCGTTTATCATAAAACGAAGTTCTGCCAAAAGAAAAATAATAAAAAAATTTTTTTCAAAAGATATGCAAATTCAAAATTTTGCAATTTTTTCATTTTTAACTTCCCGCTAAAAATCTCAGATTTTCAAAAATCGAGGAAGTTATTGTTTTACCCGTTTGGCAAAAATCGAGTTTTCATCAGATCTCGACGTTTGAAGGTCACAGGAAGCTTCCCTGACTACCCCGCGATGTTGTCACTATGTCTGTATGTATGTATGTGTGTGTGTGTGTGTGTGTGTGTGTGTGTGTGTGTGACTATGTGACTCGCTTATAACTTTTGAACGGTTGAACCGATTTCATCGCGGTTGGTGCCATTCGAAAGGGCTACGCTGAACTTAGATTTCCTGAGAATTTGAACCGATTCGGACCGATAGATTTTAAGGAATCTTGAAAAATCTTAAAAAAATAAGAAAAAATCATTTTTGAAAGTAGTTTTTTTGGAATATCTTTTAAACGGCTCTATCGATCAACTTCAAAAACTAATCCGCCCTTAAGCTTGAAAAACCACGCCGATCGGCGTCAACCCGATCAAAATCGGTTGATTCGTTCGAGAGATAGCGTGAACGAAAGAAAACCGAAAAAAACCGAAAAAAGTGTTTTTTTCACATAACTTCGTCATTTCTTCTCGGATTGTTTTTGATGATATAGAATAATTTCAGAAGTTAAAAAACCGCGTCGATTGCCGCCGAAAACGTGGAAATCGGTTGATTAGTTCGAGAGATATCCTCGACGAAATATTTGGAAATAAGGATTTTTCAACATAACTTCGACATTTTTGGAATAACTTTCCAACAGCTCTACCGATCGATTCCAAAAACTAATCAGCTCTTAACATCATAAAACCACGTCGATTGCTACCAAGCTGGTCAAAATCGGTTGATTCGTTCGAGAGATATCGTGAACGAAAGAAAACCGAAAAAAGTGTTTTTTCAGAGTTACTCCGAAATTTCTAGTTTGACCAATTGAAACTTAGAAATTATTTATAAGGCTTAAAAAACTACGTAGAATGCCGCCAACCGCGTAAAAATCGGTTCATTCATTCAAAAGTTATTGCGGTATGAACATTCAAAAATAGTGTTCCATGAAACTTCTATCAGACTTTTGAGCTCAAAAGAGCTCAAAAGCATAGAAAAGGTATCTTTTGAGCTCGGAGAGCTTAAAACAACACACAGATTGTACTTTTGAGCTCGAAGAGCTCAAAAAGCAACCAGGTATTAACGGAATTAGCGGGAAGTTGCAGGGATGGCCTTTAGGGTCAACCGTTTTCCTAATTTTTAATTTTGTTTTTGTTATATCTCGAACGCTATTGTAGATATAGGAATGGCCTTTTGTTTGTTTAAAAGGGAACACTTGGGGTTATTGAAAAAAAAAATATTTTGGAAAATAATTTTCAAAAATGCCAAATTTGTCAAATTTTGAATTTTTGAAAATCGTTAAAAATGACGGTCGAAGTTAAAATTTTAGCTCAATTTTTTTTTGTATAATACATAGTAATCATCCTGAAAAATTCTGAATTATAGAAGGGTGTTTTTTTTTTTCAAAAATATCAATTTTTGAATTTCAAAAAAAAATTTTTTTTCGTTTTTTGCAACTTTTAAATAAGGTAAAGTTATGCAGAAACATAGTATTGTAAATTTGAGGATTAAAACTTGAATGCATCACGTGGAAATATTGAATAATTAATTAATTTCAACTTTTTTTTTCATTTTCCATGCTTTAAGAATGACTTTGAGATCATGTCAAAAAAATAAAAAAAAAGTTGAAATTAATTTATTATTTTATGGCATGCCGTTTTACTATTTTATCAGGTAATATTTTTGCAGAACATAAAAAAAAGAAATTTATTTTTAATTCGAAAAAGAATTTTTTCAGTGAATTCTTTTTATGTACTGACATAATAAAAATATAATTATTTTATGTCCCGACATGAAATTAAATGCTTATGCATAGGAAGAGGTACTAAAAAACACGAATTATAATTATGTAGCGACATAATTATAATGATTAGAAATTATTCTTAAGAAAAAATATAAACATTTTTATTATCTTGTGACATAATTATAATGAATACAATTCAATTATGATTAACGATAAAATATATTTTTTTCATTATAAATAGCATAATAAAAAATATTAAAATGATGTATCTGCATAAAAAAAATGGATTAATTTTATTTAGATAGATAAATTTTATTGCTTTCTTAAAGGTTTACATTTAAGTGCAATGAGTTCAATACAATCATACAAATTATAAAATTATAAAAAAAAAAAAAAAAAAAACATATAAAGTAAAGAGTTTAAATTTGTTAATGTTCGATAATCGACTCTCTCAGTTCACAAAGTGTTCCTATGTAATTGTAGACGTTCAATAGATCACCAGGTTTACTAAGTTGCAGGATGGAAACCAGGTTTGCGTTGTTCATGAGATTTGGGATGTTTTTAAGGAATTTAGATCTGATTTCAAGGTATGAAGGACAGGACAGCAGGAAGTGAACAAGCGAGTCATTTTCACCAGAGTTGCAGGTCGGACAGGGTTTCAGTGGATTGAACTTAGATGTCTTTCCATTGATGTAGATACTGAAACCGTACACACTAGCAGTACGAAGTTGAGCAAAAACTTTCTTGACGTGTAGAGGTACATTGCTAGCTAGATATAAGTTACTGCCTTTTTCAAGTGCTGCGGGGGATTCTAGATATGCCATATTATTTACTTGGTTTTGGATCTGCGTCGTCAGGTTCTCTTTATATTTACGCAGAAGAAATTTACCGGCACGTTCCCAGACTTTGGGGTCAGAGGAGTCAACAATCCATAAATGGAATTCATTGACATTTTTTATGAAATTATAGATTAAAGAGAACCAGTTGTACTCTGGAGAAGTAAGACCATTTTTGTATAGTGTTATCTGTTTTTTTAGACAAATCAGTGATAGTCTATCTCCATCCATACTAAAAATTTTTACAATCCATCCCCAGGTACAGCTCCAGATGTTATACGATAGGTCTACACGATTAACTTCGTATTTAGTTAAAGCATTGGAAGTACATCGCTTGAGGTATAAAATCGATTTGTAGAATTCCGTGAGAACGGCATCCATCTCTTGTAAGTATCTGAGCGCCCAAATTGGGGAAGCATATAAGGCCACAGAGGAAACCATACTATCGAAGATTGAGTTGATACTCTCCATGTTGCTCATTTTTGATCTATGTATCGTAGCGATGACTGCGCCGCTTGCTATTTTCGACTTCTTGATTGCACATTGTAAGGCCAAACGACCAAGTCCGGATGATGAGATGGGAATTCCTAAGTACGTGTAGCTTGAGACTATTTCAATTTGTTCCTGGTTATAGTAGAACTTCATATTTTTAGGGATTTTCCCCGCCTTGCGGCAGTAGAGAATCTTTGTCTTGGATACGTTGACTTGAAGCTTGTTGGATTCACAGTATTTAAATAGGATCTTGAGTTTTCGCGCTACATCAGATTTGTTGTTAGCAATTATGGCAAGGTCATCGGCATAGAGAAGTAAAAGAATGTCTAAATAAGTTGTTATATTAGCTCCGTACATACCCTCAGCGCGAAAGAAATCTTCCATGTCTGATATGAACAATATGAAGAGTAGTGGACTCAAAATTTCTCCCTGTAATACTCCCTCGGTGATCTCGATACTCTCTGAGAATCCAGACTGAGTCTTTATTTTGATGGACGCTTTATCGTATAGGTTTTTTAAAATTCTGATAATTTTTGCACTGACACCTAGACCTAAAAGTTTTGTCCATAGGAGCTTATGCTTTACAGTATCGAAGGCCCGCTTTAGATCCACGAAAATAATAAAAGATGAACCTTTTTTTTGTCTCAGCTTGGAGTGTATCACCTCATGAAGGACAAATAGGTTGTCCATGCAGCCTCTGGAGGCTCTAAACCCAGCTTGCCCCTCTGGCAGTAATTTACTATTTTCAGCCCAGTTATAAAGCCTTTCAGCCAGTAATGCAGTGAAGAGCTTCGAGATGTGATTTACTAAGGCGATGCCTCTATAATTACTGGGGTCTTTTCTGTCACCTTTTTTGTGCAGCATCGAGAGAATTATGCTGGCCCAGGCATCAGGTACGCATTCTTCTCGGAGCACTTTGTTGAACAGAGTGAGTAAGTAAAACTTCCAGTTTCTGGGGCATTCCCGGAAAAACTCATTGGTTATTCCATCTTCACCAGGGGCTTTATTTAATTTACTAGACTTGAGTACTTTATTTAGTTCTGTCATGGTGAAATCAGCGTCGGTGGTTGGGTGGAGCACCCCGGAGTAACTGGTTTCATCTAATTCTGCCGGGCTGGATATCTTTCTATAGAATTCAACCCACTCCTGTCCGGTGATTTCAGGGATTTGCGTAGGCTTAAATCGGAATTTGCTCAGGGCTTTCCAAAATTCTTGACTATTTTTTGCATTATTAACTTTTACAGTCAGATTTTTAAGATACTGTTCTCTTTTTTGTTCAATCATCTTCTTGTATTCTTTGATCGCTATATTATATTCTTTTCTGTCTGAGTTTTTGAAGTTATTTTTTCTATAATATCTTAGCTTCTGGTTTGCAACTTTTTTTAAATCTTTACACTCTTTATCGACCCAAGGCTCATTCAGGCTGGAGTTTCTGGTGCAACTTTCGTGTTTCATACCAAGATTTTCAGCTGTGAGGGTAAAGGTTTGGCTTAATCTGTTCTGCAGTTCATTGATTGTGTCTGTTTCTACGTTTAATTTAACTGAAGGAGACCATTTTAATTTGTCTTTATATAAAAATTTGAGTTTTTGATCCCAAATTAATTTGTAATATTTGTGCTGAATCTTGAAGTCTTCTTTTAACTTGTCTTGCTTAAGAGTTAGACACATTGGAAAATGGTCCGAAAAGGTGATAGTGTGTAATATCTTGAGGTCTAATATGAGGTCGAGACCCAGTATATTAGACCAGGTAAGGTCTATGATGCTGCTGCCATGGCCGTGATAGGTTGGTCTGGCTGGATTATCACTTTGAGTTCTCCCATTTATTACAATTAGGTTACTGCTGTCCATAACACAGTTCAAGCTTTCGCCTCTTTTGTTTAAGCAATTATCAGAGAAAGATCCCGTTGGGAATAGGTTACAGCCAGTCAGAAGTTCTTCCGGTACTGCGGTTGGTTTTCCTATGCGAGCGTTATAATCACCAAGAAGAAAGAGCGGTTTGTCAGGAAAACGACCAGAAATTGAATCTAAAGCTTCACGAAAGTTGTTTAAGTCATCATTGAAGAATGCTTCGCTAGGTCGTAGATAAGTGAAGCCGATTATACAGTCAATATTAGATTGTATTAAGTGAATGAAGCAGTAATTATAGGAGCAGCAGATGACAGTTGAGCATGTATTCTTCTTAGTGAGTAGCAGCATACCTCCACTGGCTCTGCCCAGTGTTTTGTCCTTAACAGCATTAATCCAGAACAGATCATAAAAATTTGACCAATAGTTAAGCGTATGTGAATTAGTTGACCAGGTTTCTAGAAGACAAATAACGTCATTTGAGTTTAAATCGGATTTATTTAAGAAATTTTTAATACCTCTTACATTCCAAAGAATAATACTGAGAGAATCGAGAATTAGTTATTTTGAAGTTGTACTACGTAATTTTGAGGGCAGAGAACGTTTTTGTGGGTTTCGCTTTGGTGGTGCATCTGCCGGAATCAGCTTTTGAGATGCGTCATCCCATTTTAGCCAATTATCGTCTATTTTTACTTTATCACCGTAGTAAGTTACTTTGGAACCCTTCTCCCTGAAGGGTTTAACTGCTTTTCTCAGATTCCAAGCTTCTTCAGCTTGGCGTTCCGTAAGCTCATTTTCGATATATACATTGGTCCCGCTGAGAACGCTTTTTTTATGAGACATTATGAATTTTTTCATTTCGGTACTACGCAGCGTGATTTTATATATATTTCTGGATTTACCTAGTACTTTGAAATCCGAGTAAGCATTTTCCAAATTAAATTTTGAACCTAGGAGGTCTTGCACTATACCAGAACCATCATCAGTAGTAGACGGCGCCTGCAATCCCTTGACGATGATGTTGTGTTTTTTGGCAGCTTTTTCTTTCGCTTCAAAACGTTGGGCAAACTTTATCAGGTTATTGATTACCGCATTTTGTTCTGCCGGTATGGGAATATTTGCATTATGCCCTGATAGTCCAGCACCAGGTTTGTGCTTCAGAGTCTCAACTTCCTGTGATAATTTTGCGTGCTCTAGCTCCCATTTACTGTCTAATGCCTTTATTTCTTCTCTGAGTGCAGCAACCTCTTTTTTTTGCTCCTCCTTCACCTGGTCTACCTTCTCAGTAATTAATGTGCTAAGGCTCTCAAATTTTTCAGCGGCGTCCACCCTGATTTTTTTGATTTCACTAAGAATTTTTTCTGTAGCCATATCTGTTGGGGATGAAGTTACAAGAAGGTCGTCTTGGTCGAAGTTGTCCGAGAGGTCCGAATCCTCCTTGTTGATTTTTTTCTTTGCTGACCCTATACAAAAAGCTGTTTCGTCTAAGAATGATTTTTCAAATGATTCTTCTAGTCCTCTTTTCCTTTTCGAAAAAAGTTCTTTAATAGAACAAGTAGAGGAGGAGCGGTGTAGTACTAAGCTGTCCCGGTTAGTAGGTCTACCTGGTTTGCGTTTGTTGGATAAATTATTCTTTGGCGTTTCAAAATCCACCGGGTTTTGCTGAGGAGTAGGTGTCGCTGTTATTAAAAGACTACCGATGTCCTTACTTGCCAAGGGTGACTGACCGACGATTGTACATGTAGGTATTGCGGCCCTCAGAGAAGGAGAATGTACAGTTTGTTGAGACGTGGGATCGATGCCTGACATAACCTCTCTAGGTGTTACCACTTATAAAAACTTATAAAATAAATAATATAAAAAGGATTATGCTCCAGTTTATGCAACTAATGACACAATAACAATTAGCTTCTTGATTTATTCCAAAAACACAAAATAATATGTAATAAAAACTTGAGGGATGTGTAAAAGAGACTGCGGTAGCAGACACACACATCCGCACTGTACAACGGTATAGATTGAACTGATTAATTTTATTTAAAACAGTTTAAAAATTTTTGCAAAATTTTTATTATGGTTGATCATAATAAAAATTCACAGAATTTAGTAAAAAGTGAAATCATAATGAATACTTCAAAAAAATTTATGACACTACATAACTAAAATTCAAACAATTTTTATTATGTCCCACCATAATTAATTATACCGATAACGAATTTTAATTATCTAGTAACATAAATTTAATTTAAAGTTTTTATCCTAAAAATAAATAAAATAATAATAATACATAAAAATGATCTTGTAACATAATGATATTAAGCAATTAATATTATCTCAATACATAATGTTAATTCAAACATTTCCATTATGTACATAATTTTAATTGTAACAAAAATGTTATAATTAAAATTATGTACATAATAGAAATTCAGAATTAAAATTATGTGCATAATAAAAATTCTGAATTAAAATTATGTACATGATAAAAATGTTATAATTAAAATTATGTACATAATAAAAATGTTATAATTAAAATTATGTACATAATAATAATTCAGTATTAAAATTATGTACATAATAGTAATTCTGAATTATTATTATGTACATAATTTTAATTATAACATTTTTATTATGTACATAATTTTAATTCAGAATTTTTACTATGCACATAATTTTAATTCTGAATTTCTATTATGTACATAATTTTAATTATAACATTTTTATTATGTACATAATTTTAATTATAAAATTTTTATTATGTACATAATTTTAATTATAACATTTTTATTATGTACATAATTTTAATTCCGAATTACGATTATGTACATAATTTTAATTATAACATTTTTATTATGTACATAATTTTAATTCCGAATTTCTATTATGTGGATAATTTTAATTCTTATTTGTATTAAATTTTCGATTAAAAGAAATTAAAATGTTATAAATAATTACTCCAAAAATATAAATCTACAGGAGCCAATTTAATTTATGTCACTACATAAAAAAAATTGTTAGTTAAAATTATGTCCTCACATAATTATTAAACTCTTATTTTTAATTATCATGACACATAATAAAAATATTCTTTTTGTCATCAGCTCAACTCAGAATTTTAATTCGTTGATATATTATTATGTCCCTACATAATAATTATTCCTTAAAAAATTTAAGTATGAACATAAAATTAATCTATTATATTTTGATTATGTTTTAACATAAAATATGCATTTTTCTTTTTAGTTATTAATTTTAAGATCATTTTTTTCCTTCTATTAAATAGTAAAACGGCGTGCCATATTATTCGATATTTCCACGTGATGAATTCAAGTTTTAATCTTCAAATTTACCATACTATGTTTCTGCATAACTTTACCTTATTAAGAAGTTGCAAAAAACGAAAAAAAATTTTTTTTGAAATTCAAAAATTGATATTTTGAAAAAAAAAACACCTTTATATTTCATAATTTTTTAAGATGATTACTATGTATTATACAAAAAAAAAATTGAGCTAAAATTTTAACTTCGATCGTCATTTTAAGGGGTTAGGGGTAGTCAGAATTTTCAAAAAATCAATTATTTTTTTTTTGCATTTTCGTTATGTGTAATATCTTAAAAATATTCTCTAAAAATTTCAAGTCGATCCGATAATTAGTTTTTGAGTTATTCGACAAATAACAAAGAGAGCTCGGGTACTTCAAAGCGCTCGGGAGCAGATAGCTAGCGGCAGCTTCAAGAAACCCCCTTTTAGGGTTCTATTGTCATCCTATTCTGGAATTATAAAAGCAGATCCTTACAAAAATACAACTATAAATGAAAAGGAATGTATAGGCCATGTTCAGAAACGGATGGGGACTCGACTGCGTACTCTGAAAACTAAACAAAAAGGTCTTGGTGGTAGAGGTAGGCTTACAGGAAAAGTAATAGACAAATTAACTGTGTACTATGGTTTATCAATACGTCGTCATTGCGATTCTATTGAAGATATGAAATCTGCTATTATGGCAACTTTTTACCACTATGGTTCGACTGATGAAAATCCGAATCATGATTTGTGTCCCAAAGGCGAAGATTCTTGGTGCTCTTACCAGCGCGCTGAAGCAAGTGGAGAGCTTGATACTTATACTCAAGATTATTCTCCCTTACCTCCTGATGTTTTAAAAGCTATTAAACCGATTTACGACGATCTCAATAATGATAATTTACTTTCAAGATGTGTAGGTGGATTCAATCAGAATAATAATGAGAGCTTCAACCAACTAGTGTGGAAAATATGCCCAAAAACCGTGAATACTAGTTCTACTATCGTACAAATTGCTGCATACATAGCTAGTTGTATATTTAATGAAGGTACAAATTCATTATTAATGATTATGGATATCCTAGGACTTAATTGTGGGTCTAATTCCCATCGGTATGCTGAAAAATTGGATGCTGCACGTGTGAAAGTGGCAGATCAGCGCGCCAACGACAACACTCGGGAAGGCAGAATCCTTCGTAGGCAACAGCAAATTGATGTTTTGGAAACTTCCACAATGGCTGAAGAACTATTATATGGCCCAGGAATAGATGACTCGATGTAAGTAATTTAATAATTCGTATTTCTGTACGTGAATCTAGTGTGAAACTTTAAACGCGTTTTTCTCAAAACTATGTTTTTTGAACTGGTGACAACTGTAACTCGAAAACCGCTCAGTAGACTTTAATAAAATTTATATAGCTTTTAGAATACATAATAAACTCGGGCCTGATCGAAGGATTTTTTTTTTTTTCAAAAATTTCGATTTTTTAAGACCAATTAACTGTTGATTTTTTCCCAAAAATCTAGACAAAAATTTCCTGAGGCCGCCATTTTGTTAATTTTTGAAAAAAAAAATCCTTCGATCAGGCCCAGGATTATCTATTTATAAAACTAATTTTTTTCATCCGATTGATTTTAGATGAATCTCGAAGGACTTATAATTGTTACCGCAAGGACCTTTTTTTGGAACTGGGTCAACACAGACAGCTATAACTTTGGAAATAAAATTTTTTTTTTTTTGAAATTTTCGTGACTTCAAGTCAAAACATTGTATAATAATGCCATATTACTACTTTTATAAAATAACATGATTTAATAGCAAAAAAAAAATACTGAAAATTCTCATTTTTTCGTGCCTCTGACTACCCCTAACCCCTTAAACGATTTTCAAAATTTCAAAATTTGACAAATTTGGCATTTTTGAAAATTATTTTCCAAAATATTTTTTTTTTTCAATAACCCCAAGTGTTCCCTTTTAAACAAACAAAAGGCCATTCCTATATCTACAATAGCGTTCGAGATATAACAAAAACAAAATTAAAAAAATGAAAAAATTGCAAAATTTTGAATTTGCATATCTTTTGAAAAAAATTTTTTTATTGTTTTTCTTTTGGCAGAACTTCGTTTTATGATAAACGAAAACTTCTGATTAAAATTTGTCCAAATCGAAAGAGATCGATTCCAACTATTTGTCGATCTGACATGGAATGACCCAATTGCCAATTATTTCTTTAAATTTCGAAATTTAGTCATTTTTAAATGGCTGTAACTAGTGTTTTTGTAGAGATAATCATACTTTGTCTTAGAGTTTTGTAAAGCTCAAAGACTCTACTTTAAGAATATAAAATCGTTTTTTGTGAAAAATTGCGTAAATTATGTGTAAATTCAATTTAAAACAAAAAAGAATTTTTCCCATTTTAATTAAATGGGAAACTAAAATAAAAAAAGCGACCCCTTAGAGTTGAGCTATAGCCCCGAGTCGAAATTTTTTTTCGCTTAAAACCCATTTTAACCTGTGATAGTCTAATTCAGGGTGAAACAGAATGAAATAGGTTTTAAGAAATAAGGAACTGCATTGATACTAAACCCCGTTTCACTCTGGTAACGTCTACTTAAGTCCGTTTTCAGACGAGTTAGGTTGAAGAAGGTTCTTAATAAAACTCTGTTTCACTCTTTTAGCGACTAGCTGGGATTGCACGATGTATACGATTTTTTGTTTCTCAGACGAAAGAGTGTCAGGCAGGGTTTTATTAAAACCTATTTCAACCTAATTCAACCTTAATAGCATAAACTGGTTATATTCATAGTAAAAAAAAAGAAAAAATTATCATTTAACTGTTGGTTACTGCATGTTATTATTTGCATGACTGTTAAGGTAATGATAACTATCAGTAATGTTAATTTATAATTATACAAGAATAATGATATTGAAATGAAGACAGAAGAAACGACGAAGAAAACACAAATTTCCGTTGAAAAAAACTCAGCTTTACTGGGATTCGAAATCGAGACCTCACGATTACGAAGCAAGACTGGATCCTCTCTGCTACTCGAAGACTAGTCATACAGTAGAAATATTTGTTTCCATTTAAGCTACAACTGACAAAATTAAAATTAACTCATGTGATTAAATATTATTATTATTTCTTATGTCATGATAAATATTACTGTGATTATTATTATTAATGTTTGGTGAAGATTTTTTTTATATCAAATAGAAACATTTGAGAGGGTAAGAGTTAAAAAAAAAAATTAAAAAGTTTTTCTGAATCACCCTATTATATATATATCAATCGCCCCTGGCCTAATTGCTCGGATATGTCCAGTGAGTACAGGCTAAAATATATCTCAAGATATATGCAGAATATATCTTAAAATATATCCTGGATATATACTTTGATCGCCCATGGCCTTACTGTTTAGATATATCCAGTGAGCACAGGCTGAGACATCCTAAGATATATGTAAGATATATCCAGTATATATCTTAAAATATATCCTGGATATATACTTCAATTACCCATGGCCTTATTGCTTGGATATATCCAGTGAGCACCGACTGAGATATATACTTGGATATATATCTTAATACAATTGCAGTGTTAATATTGGACAATAATTTTGGTCATTTTTCTCTGATCATATTTTGTTTAAAGTAAAGATGAATATGTCGTTAAGTAAACTAAAGGAAATATTTTTTATTTATACTTTGTTTGAACAAGTTGTTTGTTTGAGTTGTTATTAATTTAAAAATAATAATTATAATTAAGACCGAACAAAAACAGTTTCACTATAAAAAATTGCGCCAAGTCCACGTTCATAAAACTCATCTCAATAACATTTTCACTTTACAAAAAAAATTAGACTCGTTTCAATAATTTTTATTCTCTACAAAAAGATGTGAAATATAAAAAAATATCAAGAAAGCGTCATAATGTTGAAAAAATTGAAAAAAAATTTGTTGAAAATTAAAAAATAAAAAAAAATTTTTTTTATCGTACTTGGCGCGCGTCATTGAGTACCCCAAATTTTTTCGGAAGAATTTCAACTCAAGAAAAAACGATTTCGCTTGAATATATATAATTATATATATTTATATAGATTTACATTATAAAGTATACTCAACTCATTAAAAATACTGCTTAGTGTATTAATTATCAGTTTTAGTGAAAAAATCCGTTTTTAAAATTTTTTTTAGATCTTTAGTGGAAACAACTGTCAATACGTTGGTGTGGTCAAGAAATCTGAAATTATATAAAATTTTTGGATTCATTTTTTTCAGCTTTGTCATTAATCTTTAATGAAGAACCCTATGCAATATCAAAGATTGAAATTGCTTCGTTTAATTGTAATTAACACATTTTAATTGGCACTCACACCGCATTTTCCCAATTCAGTCAGCCATATGTTTTATTCTTTAATAAACACAATTCTCACAATGCAACCGACCCAACGTATGCATGCGTATCGACTTGTATGTAGTTTGCATAACTGCGTATGACATGTCGATTTTACCTAACTTTTGTAAAACTTATTATGAAATAACATAGGTTGACTTACTTATAAATTTCTAAACATTAAAAGGATGTTCATTTATCCTGAAAAAATTTGGGGTACTCAATGACGCGCGCCAAGTACGATAAAAAAATTTTTTTTTATTTTTTAATTTTCAACAAATTTTTTTTCAATTTTTTCAACATTATGACGCTTTCTTGGTATTTTTTTGTATTTCACATCTTTTTGTAGAGAATGAAAATTATTGAAACGAGTCTAATTTTTTTTGTAAAGTGCAAATGTTATTGAGATGAGTTTTATGAACGTGGACTTGGCGCAATTTTTTACAGTTAAACTGTTTTTGTTCGGATTTCATATCTTTTTGTTAAGTGTAATTTTTTGCTCGCCTCTTAATACATTTTACACTTGTAACTTAAAGACATAAGTGTGCTATGTTGTATCGGCTCACTGAATTTGGCCCCACTTTTTTCGATTTTCGGATTTTTTTTATTTTTAATTGTTTGTTCGTCGTTTGTTCGTTAATGTTCGAATGTAAAAATTGTTTGTTCGTCTTTTATTTATTTATAATTAATTAAACAAATGATCACCCTTAAGTTGGCCCCCCTTATTAGATATCTTTATTTTTATCGCTCAGATTATTTAATTTTGATCAACTATCGTTTGTTCGACGACTATTGGTGATTGTTCGATCATAAAAACAATTAAATTCCCAATTATTAATTATTTTATATCTAATAAGCAAACCATCAATTCACGCCTAAACTGCGCATGCGCCAGCAGTCTAATGGCGACTGAGCGATGCATAGTGCATATCATGTAAAAAAATGACATAAATAATGCTCCATTTCGAATATCATCAAATTATACGATTTGAATGAAGTATTTATTCAACAGTATGAGTACCTCGATTAAATATAAAGGTATTTAATTCTAATTAGAAAATATTGTAAGCAGTTCCGATAGTGGTAAATTTTATGGAGTGTACATGTGTACATGTGTAAATTTAGACAAAACCGTAGAAGTAGCAGTGATATCTCACACTCCAACGATAGAAAATGTGACTGTAATTCTCACGAAAATCAGATCATTTTCAAGGGTTCCAAGGTTCCGAAGGACGTCGAGGTGGGTGTGGAGGTAGCTGTGGCAACTGGATTCAACATTATTTTCCGTGGTTGTGGACGATGAAAACGTTATTCTGACTCTAAAAATAAACAGGGTAATGTTGTTAGTGAACCCAAGAATAATATGAAATTCAATAATGATTACAATGTTGGGTAAATTAATACTGAATTAATTCAAAAAATTTAGTTAAGCTTTTAATTGTATTACTATTTCGTCGGTGATGATTATTTTTACTATTTTTTATTCATAGATTTTTTATACTATATAAACTGATTTATCAGTTTAGATTACGATTGGCCAAAATAAAAGTTGATATTGATACCAAGAACGAGAAAAAATATGACAGTACAGATGAAACTGGAGTTGGTGAAAGAGAACCTGCAGAGGAAACTGATGTTATTCACTACGGCAAAGTCAAATCGTTATTTGATGATATTAACTGTGATGCCGACGAGAAGAGTGAAAAGTTAGTATTGCTTTTAAGTATATTTTCTTTTTTTTTAAATTAAGAAATTAATCTTAAGTTTTTAACGTTAATATTTTATTATTTTCATTATATAAAAAAGAGACCAATGTACAAAAATAGCGATCAATGTTAAATCGATAAAAAGTTATTTTATTTGGAGAAAGTAATTAATAATTTTTCTTGTAATAAGTCTATCAAAAATTCGAAAACTTTGTAACAATGAAAAATCAAAATTAACTTTCTCACAAAAAATTTTTATTTCCCGATAGAAAATCTCAGCATTCGAATTGACGAACCGAGCGTAAGTTGAAATGAAAAACGAAGTATCCTGTTGGCTGGGTGCTAGATGACTGCATTTTTCATGGACGTGGACGATAAGAGCATGGTGGTACTTATCCTCCAAATCAAAAGGGTAACGCTGGCAATAAACCTTTAAATACTCTAAAATTTAAAGTGATTTTGAGGAACTCAATTTTAACTTCGATAACTCAGGTAAATTTTCATTAGCACTACTTCTTATTTCACTAAAAAAAAGGTATGCTTGAACTACGAAAATTTTTCGAAAAAATCATGTATTTTGGTACTAAAAGACAATTCCTTAAGACAAGGATATTTCATTCCAGTCAAGATAAAATTCGTTTTTCCAATTATTATCTCGAGTCGAGAAAATTAGTTCTTCAATAATAAAATTTTGTATTCTATATACTTATCATAAATTGCCCTCATAGATAACGTAAAATTTGTGCTGGATTCCTTTTAATGTTTGAGTTGAATGATAAATATGAATATCATGCTAAATTAATTAGATATGTTTATTAAAACTATTTTTTAATCAATGGCGTTTAATTTATATCATAATCGTTTACTTCTTCATTATTCTTTATTTTTTTAATAAGAATTAAAAGACGTGATGATCCATGTTAAAATTAAAAAAAAAAAAAAAATTGATGCTGGCATTGAGAATGAAAAAAAAAAAAAGAATTACAATCGCCCTTTAATAATTATTGACGTTTGGCTTATGCACATAGCGCATATATTTTTTTAATAAATTTCATTTTAAATGTTAATGATTTTTTATTTAGATCACGACTGGCTGAATAAAATAGATGCTAGTATGGAAAATGAGGATAAAATTGACATTGCATTTAAGACTGAAGCTAGTGAACGAGGACCTGGTGAGGAAACTGATACTCTCCATGATAAAGCTAAATCGTTTCTTATCAATATGTAGTCATCAACATGAGTATGTGGTCAGTATTTTTTCATACTATATTTATTTATTTATTTATTTTTACACATTCATAATCATTTTGTAGTTTAAATGTATTTAACTATACCTATTTAGTAATTAAATTTAAAGCTGATCTGTTCTTAGTGTAAAAAGTGTAAAAATTAATTATTGTACAATTTTTCTTTATTTATTTAATTATTATTGCTAAAAAATTTAAATTATCAATGAAGTGGAGTTATCATATGCCGGTATAGTAAAATTTGATTTTATCGTGGAAAAATTTGACAAATTTGTTATTTTATAACTAAAAATAACAAATAATAAATAACAAATAACAAATGAATTAAAAGTGTGATGAGTTACAGCTTTAAAAAAAAATTTTTTTTTCGAAAATTCAGTTATTATTATACATATATTATTATACTTGTAGTGCTGACAGCTTTAACAAATGACAACTACGTCCGTTATATTATTGTATAGATATATTGTTGCTTCCATTGTTGTAAGAAAATTTACCAACTAAGTTAGGTGTAAAAGGTTAATATTAATAATTTTTTTATCTGATTATTTTATTAATTTTTTTGTTTTTTTTTCTCTTACAGACAGCTTTCGAGTAACTTATTATGCCACCTGTAGCAGCTGTGCCGGTCGATTTAGCTGTGAAAGTATTAAAAAAATACATAGCTCATTTCGCCAATGATGAATTTCCACTATGGAAGTCAGAAATCTGGAAAAAAATTGCAAACGATCCTGAGCTAGAGGGTAAATGGTCTATTGGTAGCGTGAGAACGAATGTTAGAGAAGATAGAAGAGGAATTTTGAGTGAAGCCAGAAGACAGTGTGGTATCACTGTAAATATTATATCTAATAAAATAAATCAAACGTAAATGAAAATTGTGACATCTCAGAAGAGTCAGATGAAGATTGTGATGGGGATGATTTGAATGAAGAATCAGATTCTGAGAATGATGATATTTATAAGCATGAATGTTTTACAGTAGAAATTTCCCGGGATCTGTGGAATGAAATACACAACCTTGAGCCTCTGGTTTACAAAGGTCGCAAATATATTGGGTTTAAACCCAAGGTGTGGACCAATGCAGTATCTAATGCTTTTTGGAAGCAGCATCATTTAAAGTGTGCTTTCGTGTTTAAAAGAGGCAGAATTACTGAAAATGGAAGAACTTATGCGACTATAACCAGACGCTGTAGAGCTAAAAATTGTCACAATCCAGTGAAAGGAATAATTAAAGACTGTCCTGGAGAGGTCGGGCCCGTATATATTAAAATGTTTTGTCGTGATACTCGTTTCGTAAAACACGTAGATGTCAAAAGACCACTTAACGGAACAGAACGTGTGAAAGTGCAAGCAGAACTTTTGAAAACTCGTGCTTCTGCTTGGAGGAAGGATAAAGCCAAAGATTATATAGATCCGGGAGATACTGGTTCGCCGTTTGTGTATGATTCGAATACTCTGCATCAAGCGAAGGAAGAAGCTAGCAACAAGAAACTTGGTATTAAAACTGATGACACGCGAGACATGATTTTAGCGATTAGAAACATGAATGTTGATCCGTCTTATGTTAATTCTATTTTGGCGATTGGTGATACACCATTTTATGTATTTTATGCAACTCCAACGCAGTTTCAAGCATACAGTGAATATCAACGCACACATCGGCAATATTCATGTGTATGTATAGATGCAACCGGTGGTGTTGCAAAAAAACTCATCGATTCAAGAGGCGACAAGACAGGTTATATTTTTTTGTACGAAATTGTGATAAATTTTAATGGAACATCAGTAGCCGTGTATCAAATGTTGTCGGAGGTACATGACACTTCTTTCATCGCTTTTTGGCTCTCGCGATGGGTACAGAAAGTTAAATTACCCAGCCAAGCAGTTTCTGATGGCTCAAAAGCCCTCTTAAATGCGATGTCGATTGCATTTAATGATAAAACATTAAAAGAATATATTAATTTTTGTTTTGAAGCATTAATTACTGAAACTAATAAACGCCTCAACACGTTTATTAGATTAGATACTGCACATTTCATCCATTCTGTGTCTAAGTGGAAGTGTTTTAAATCAGCATTAAGTAAAATAGTTAAGACTTTTTTTATCCGTTGCATGGCGCTAATTGTCGACTGTCGAGATTTAAAACAACTGGAAGAAATTTTTATTTTAATGCTAATTGTTGCGAACACAGAGTTTGAAGATTCAATAATTGCTGTTGATAATATCTGTATGACCCCTTTAGACGCCAGAAAACGCTTGGAGGGATTTATTTCTGATAGAAACATTAAAGTCGCAGAAAGTGATTTAGATGAACCTGATTCGGACGACAAAATTCTTCTGGATAAGCTTTCTAATTTTGATACAGATCACCTAGGTTGGTCTGTCTCCATTTTAACGTGGGTTGATAATTTAAGTCGAAAAGCTAATACAATTATTTTTACTGGGTCGAATCTAAATAGCTTTCATGTACGTGGTTTATACGACAGACTACTAGAAAAAATTAAAGAGTTTCAGATTTTTACAAATATTTGCACTCCAGAGACGATGTCTAGAGGAACATCTTGTTTCGTAGAAGGTGACTTTAAAGATTTAAAATTGGATTTAGAGCAACAAGTTAAATTACCTACTACGATTCTTAAATTTTTAAAGCTTCACATATCACAATTATTAGGTGGCATTTGTATATTTCGAGCTAAAGTCAATAAGTTCATTGTTGATAATCAATTTAAGGATGACATGAATGAATGTGAACACGGAAAATGGTTTGAAAACTGGAAAGGGCTAGGAAAGGAAAAAACTGCTAGAAATGCATGGACAGCTTATGAAAATCCAACAAAAGAAGAAAATGATGAAAAAAATGATGATATTATATTTGTTAATAGTGAAAGCACAAATAACGATTCCTCAATTTCCCATGATCATGATTATTCAATTAAATCGGAGAACTTGGAAAACGTTTCATCGTCGACACAAATCACAGAAATTAGTCCAAATGAAAACAATCATAATGATAACAAGAAAAACGTAAATATTACAACTGACTTACCTTCTATTGAAGTAAATAATGATTGTTTACTTAAAGCTGTAGAAGAGATAAATAAGAATAAGATGGACAATAAAAAAGAAACCAAATATTTTCAGAATTATCCTGAAGTAAAACTCCAAAACAATTTAATTAATGAAAAAGTGAAAAAAATTTTTGTTTTAAATAATGGCAATTTATCTGGTTCGGTTTTTTTCAATAAACAAAATTGGATAGTATACAATACGTGTCCTTTTGACACGATTGTTCAAATATTATTTCATAGTGCACTAGAACATCCAAACTTTCATGAATTTCTCACACAATCTAATATTCCAGTTTTTAAATTTTTATCAGATTTTATGAACAGTGGGCCATCTAAAAAAATGTATGAAAAGAGACTATCACTACTGCATCCATTATACATTGGAACGAATGATGGGAAATTGCAGAAGATATCTGACAAAGGTTCGAAAAGCTCTGTGCTATGTCAGACTATTAATTGTCAAGACAATATTATAAATTTGTGGAAGACATTGTTGCAAGAGGTACCTGGAGTACTTAAAGAGATGACGTGTTCGAATCCAGGTTGTGGTTACTCTTACACAAAAATTTTACCAGTTCTATTCGTTAAACATAATGTAATAATCAAAAAAGGATTCTCTTCATTGGAAAAAGCTCTAGATTTTCATCCGAAAATTTTTAATGTTTCGTGTTCATTGTGTAAATCTGGGAAACAAACGCGTCATTATACTCCTAAAGAGTGCATTTTTATTGAATTAGATATTCGTGGAAGTAGCAAAGAATCATCTGGACGTACCTGTACATTAAGTGAACTTCCAGCTAAAATTACTTTGAAAGCTCACAATAAGGATGCAATTTATATTATTGACTTATGTTACCGGTTAGTTAACCTTATTTCATATTATTTTTACATGTATGTATTTAGAACTAAAAATTATTATTCTATGTAAATTTTCAGATTGTCTGGAGTAGCAGCTTATGATGTCGGTCATTATTTTGCATACTGTAGGAAAATATCAGGTAGTTGGAAAAAATTCAATGACCTCAAAGTGAAACCTGAGTATGTGTCACCTAGCACTCAATTGCAGCCTTACGGAGTTTTTTATGTTTTAGAACCACAATGAGTCATTTAATTGTGATTTTTTAACGAGTAAAAGAATGTTATGTTCTTGTGATTTTATTTTTATACTTTTAAAAAAAAATGACCAATGATAAATAGTAATAATGATAAGCAATTATAGTTAACATTATAATATAGTATTTTTAGATTAAATATGCAATATTAAGTTTCGATCTTTAATTTTAAAAATTTTAAGCTAATTTTTTTTTTAAATATAAACTTCAAAATATTTGAATTTATAATTGTGTGACTTATCTTTATCATTTTCACATTGCTATTCAAGTAATATAGATTCTTTATTAATTAATTCAATCTGCTTAATTTTTATTATCTTTTATTGAGTAATTAATTAAAATCTTAAAGTAAATTAGGAAAAGATAAATTATTTGACTTCTGTGTCTCAATACTTATATAATTTATTTTTCTGAATGTTTTGAAATGAATCTTCACTATGTGGTATCTTATAAAAAATAACAACATCCAAATAAAATTATGGTCCAAGTTCCTGATAATTTTCATTATTATTTATAAATTATGGATGATAACAGAAGTCATAAAAATAACTTTAGTATTTTGACTTGGTTTTTAACTAAGAATGAACATTGATTTGTATAATTACCAAAATTATTTAAGAAATGAAGAAGTTTGGATTAAATGATGAAATTTGAGTGTACTTTTATAAATTTGTGACTTAAGTGCTTAATTAAAGAGCCTGATTTAGAAAAAATTGCATAATATTTATTGTGATATAATAATAAAAGAGTTTGAAATTATTAGCAATTATAATGATGATTGGTGTTATTTTCCTTAGGAAAATCTGAGAGAAATTAAAATTCGAGACAATTACAGGAAGTCGGTTTAACTTTGATGTTTTATACTTACAATGAAATATTTTACTATCAAACGAAAATAACTTTATTGATAGATTAAATATAAAGACTTAAAAAACTATAACCAAATCATTTAACTCCATCAAGAAAATGAATCCAGTTCAATAAATAGACTTATTTTAAAAACAGTAAATAATCATTTTTGACTGATGGTGTTTCTGATAAATTATTTTATAAGACACGGTCAGTCCTTTTATTTATAAATTAAAATTTGTGATCATTTTTTATATTTAGTCTAATTACTAATTGATCGTTTAATAAATAGGCATGAACGAATTTTCTCACTGAACATTGGTTATCAACGTTAGCTACTGTAATGAATGGTACGATTGAGTTGAACGAGACTGGTGAATAAATCTCTCTAAGCTCATCCATGGGTTGATCGATGAAACAGTTATGCGAAGATATCTTTGATAACCCGTTTAAAACTTGGAAGGATAAATTGCAGAATAGAATAGAAAACTGTGTAATATACTTTGCTGATTTTTACATAAGATGAGATTTTTACTGTGTTGGTGGATATTTTCATGGACATTCGACATTGTTGTTTAATAAGTATTCAATATTACAAAAGTTGAGGAACGTTTATAAATTTTATTGATGATGTTTATATCATTATTACAGTATTTCCATAGTTTATTTAATAAAAGATAAATTTAAATTAAGATATCAAATCATAAAGAACAAGAATCTATTAATATTAAAGAAAATTCTGATGATTTAATGACAAAAAAAAATTTATTGCTTCAACCCGCGATTGTTCAATGAAGACTATCAACCTTTGCTCTTATTCTGCCAGCAGTCTTAAAGACATAGCGGATTCATATAAAAAGTAATTTCAAAATTAGTGGGCTGTGTAGGTTAGAGTACGCATTTTGATAATTATAATTATAAACAATTAATAACTTTTTAATCATTTTTTTAGGACAGAGCATTAGACCTTAATTATGCGTTTGGTTCAAATATGTAATCTGAATCATCCCGAAGGTGATATTAAAGTATGGAGACAAATAGACAATTAGTTTTGCTTTGTTTAATTTATTTAAACATCTTTTTGATGATTTAGCTGAAACAGATCAACTACTGTGTAAAAATCGAGACGATATTTAAAACAATGAGATACGTGCTGGCTTGTTGATAACCTGGATATTGAGTGTCGTTAATTCAAGACGATTTTTGTTTAACTATATGAGACTGACACGAACATACAATAAAATGCAATTTCAAATATTCTAATTTATAGTATTTTATTATAGGTTTCAAATTAGTAGAAAATTAGATTTACCGAAAATAGGAGAAAAATAACAAAGCGATTGAACTCCATAAGAAAAAAAATTTCAGTCTAACAAACTCAGCATCTTGCGAACAAAACGAAGGTTACTTAAAAAAAAAATATTTCACCCGGGAAAAAATGAATTTGCCTAATCATATATAGTCATATACAATTACTTATATATAATTAGATCTGAAAATTGGCCAGATCTAATCATATATCATCATATATAATTAGATATAATTATTTCTATAAAAATAAAAAATATTCACCACGAGCGGCGATCGAACCGGGGACCTGACGCTTTAAAGACCAACACACTACTTTTTTTTTTTTTTTAAAGAAGTTTTATTTGCCTAGAAAAATTACATTTTTGTTACATTAATTGGCTGCAAATATTAACTTAAAAAATAGCCATAGATAATTTCCGTTTTTTTTTTTTGTTTGTAAAAACAAAAAAAAAAAACTTGGTTTTAACAATAAGTCTCCTCGATTGGAGTAGCTGATGTTAATAATTATTATTGGATATTTATGTATGCTTATTTTAGAATCTTAGAACTAGTTTACTTAGTTATGATAACGATCTTATTTTAATTGCTAAATATGCAACATTAACAGTTGTGGAAAAATATTTCTTTTTTAAAACCACTTGTTTCTAATTTAAAGACCCACACATTACCTGTTTACCTACGAGACTAACTGGAAGAGTAAAGCTTGAAATACCTACAAGTAATGCAAATCGAATACATAATCGATTTTTATAAATTAAATTAATTAATACAGTTCCATTATTTCATCCACAAAAAACTATAGTTTAAAAAATTATTAATCATTGGAGTAGCAGACTCTAAGATGAAAACAGAGAATGTTTTATAGCAATCACAAAATTCATATATAATTATATATGATTCATATATAATTATATATAATTTATATATAATCATATATGATTTATATATAGTTATAAATGATTCATATATAATTATATATGATTTCCGTATAGTTACACTGATATTGATAGAAGGATTTGTTTATATTTATTGAGCTTTATTAACTGTTAATAAATATTTGTTAACAGTTAACAAATATTTATTTAAAATCAAAAGCAAAAATAGCAATTTTCTTTTGACATTTTTTATAACCCGACAGCTGGAATACATAACTGTAATACATAATAATGATTCAAATCACTAAATAAATTAACGTTTTTAATATTGAAAAATTTAAAAGATAATTATGAGCTGTGATAGAATTCGGTATGTTACAATAAACGTTATTATCATGTAATATAATTAATGAAAATAATTTATAAAGATGATTTTTGTTTATAAGCAATCTTCATATCATATCCCGGGTAAAAAAGATTATATATAATTATACATAACTATATATAAAAAAATGGCCCTATATAATTATATATAATTATATAGAATCAGATATAATTAGATATAATTATATAGAATCATATATAATTATTTCTAGAAAAATAAAAAAAAATTCGGCGAGTACGGGGATCGAACCGGGGACCTGACGCTTTACAGACTGACGCGCTACCTGTTTACCTATTTGAGACTTCAACTAAATAAAACATACTTTAATTAGGAATTACTGGCCAATTCAGGGACCCACACGCGGCTTTCGGGACAGGTACAAATATTCCCTCAAAATAACCCTTACTCGCTACGGGATCGACCCGATAAATCGATAGTAAATTTAATTAAACAATAAAGAATAGATTATTTAAGCCAGGAGACAGCGGTGTACGGATATTAATCAAAGTATTACATCACTGTTAACAATTATTACGTTTGTAAATAATATTGAAAAGTTAATATTTAAAATTATCATTTATATTTGGTTTAATTATTTGAAATCTATTGTATTTTGTTTTATTTTGGAGTTATTTTGTTATAATTAGTTGCGAAATTTAAGATATTGAAAACAATAACTGGCGTTTATGAATTATAATATCGAGTTAAACCCAATTATTGTAAGCGAATAGAAAATTCCATAAAGGATTTATTTTGTTATTTGGAAAGTGGATTTAGTTTTAAGTAATTTATTTTATGTAAGTTAATTTCCGGATTCTTTTCCTGCTATCCATCTTTTATTTTAACAGGATCATTCAGAATATTACCTAGATTTAATCACTTATTGTTTCTTATTCTATATTCTACCCTAATCTTAATTTTAATTGCACTGCAACCTGCGCTTTTCATCCGCATTAATTTAAATCGTTGATTGATCGTCCGGCGCGGCCCCTGGAATTCTGATTATTTTTGGTAATTTTTATATAAAATTACCTGGCGTCCAAATCGTGCACTAACCCAGCCTGAGGGGTTTCCGGGTTAACTTATTATATGTTTGAAAGGGCGAGCGTAAAATACTCTACCCAGCCGGTACCTCCGCCACCGGTCGAATTTAGTTAAATTCTGGGAAACAGTTTTATTACAACTCTACAAACAGCTTTATGAGTTAAGTACATATATTGGACGTAATGCAAGTAAATGGACTATATAGACATTAGATGTTTTTCGATGATTATTAATAAGTACATAATTTATTAATAATGATTCTTTTACAACTGAACATTTAAGCTAAAACCACAGATTTAATCTAAACATTCTAACTGCAAATATTTGGGATCCACATATTCATAACGAGGGCATGAGCGTGATTTTCCTTTAATCATAAAACTGTCAACCATTTAGCATTTCAAAAAATTTTGTTAAAGAAGCTTCAATTTCATTCTTGTTTATTTTAGAAACGATGAAGATAATCCTGAGAAAATGACGGAAAGTAATTTTTGGTTAACGCCAGAAATATAATCTAGAAGAATTACTTTAACTTTCTAATAATTAAGATGAACAAAAGAGTTCTGTATTCTTCATAACGGTAAAAAGGTGGATTGTATCCACTAATTAACATAATTAATAAAATTTTAAGTTATTCGTCAATAATATATATTTTGGTCCATAATGTTTATAAACTTAATTAGTTAACTAACAATCTTCTTTAATAAAAGTACCGAAAGTTAATTTGTTTCATTAAATTCATTAAACCAAAGTTTGTCCCAGGCATTTTAAGATCAGTCCCCTGCCAGAAGTTCAAAGCCAAAAAAAATAAATCTAGCGTGTTATTTTACCTTTTGTAAGGTTTATAAGGATCTAACTAGCCTTAAGTTAATAACCATAGGGCTGTTAGCGCTTTATCGCCATTTCATTTAGTGTCAAAGCACCGTTTGTGCTGGAAATATGTGTCTGGGCCACTTCAAAACTCAGTCCCCTGGCAGCTATTTTTGTTTATAATTTATTCATAAAATTGGATCCATAAGTCTTAATATTATTCTAATTAATGTAAACATTCATTGAGAACTTGAAAAGTTGAATGCGTTGGAATAGTTTGCTTGATTTTTCTCAATTTGATAAAAAAAATCAGTCCCCTGGCAGTCAGTCCCCTGTCATGTTATATGGCAAAAGATACACAAATATCGAAAAAGCAAAAATTAATTCGGTTGTTTATTTATTATAGTTTAGCTTATAGTTTTGTAGCCCTTGTTAATTTTTTTCCAATAAAATCAAAAATAATTTGGTCGGACAGTTTTGGATAGATTTAAGATGTCCTTACAGAGAATCACCCATATGCTTGTTAATATTCAATATCCCCGGGAAAAAATGATCAGATCTGATCAGATATGAACAGGCATGAGTCTTCAGGTCTGATCAGATATGAAAAATGACAGGGTCTGATCAGACCTGTTCATGTCTGACTCGATCAGGTCAAAATAAATGTTAAATTTACACATAAAAGTGTTAAATATTTAACACAAAAATTTTTAACACAAAATTTTTTGACGCAATGACGCAAAATTTTTTACTGTGTAAGGTAAAAGCCCCAATAGATGATCATGTACCAGTATATGATCACTCCATGTATTTGTATACCTATATTTGTGAATGTAGATATACAAATACATAGAGTGATCATATACTGGTACGTGATCATCTATTGGGGCTTTTACCTTATATTAGAGTAATTTATTTGGGACGGCTATGTATTTTTTTCGATCCATTAACATATGTTTCTCTGTAAAGTAAAAAAAAAATTTCTTCAAGGTTTATTCCGCAATTATAATTTTATTGTTTTCTTTTAAAATTGAAGTTTTTATTTTAATTAAAACGTATAGGAAATGAAAAATTATTTGTGTGTTCTACAATTTAGCAGCTTTTGACACTCCTGCAATGGACCAAGGCGGTAGCTTAAAATAATAACAGACACCTTGAAAGGACTTATCGCCTATCGATATCAACTGATATATTTTGGTATTTTCACGCTATCAAACTCAAACTTTTAATAAATAATCTTATTTTTCGCGTATTCAATAGAACACAGTAAAAAATTTTATGTCACTGCGTCAAAATTCATCGTTAAAAATCATCGTTTTGGCATGGAAAATTAAAAAGTTCATGCTTATATAAGCCGAAATTTAAGATGAAAGTTGTACATTTAAAATTTATAAGGGGATAGAAACTGATACGTCATACGGAACAAATTAATTTTAAAAATAGAACTGCAGTCTATAGTTCGATAAAATTTTTCTTCCAGACTTAAAATATCATTTAAGAGGGCAAATCATGCATGAACAGTTCTTGTCAGCTGATATATGGAGTTTTAATCCTTATCTATTTTAGGCTAGATCAGACATGATTAGACATGGACAGGTCTGATCAGGTCTGAGCGTATTTAATGCTTCAGACATGAACAGGCATGAACAGATATGAGCAGGAATGAACAGGCTTGATCAGGTCTGATCAGGTCTGAGCATATTTAACGGTTCAGACATGAACAGGCATGGACAGGTCTGATCAGATCTGATCAGGTCTGAGCGTATTAAATGCTTCAGACATGAACAGGCATGATCAGGTCTGAGCATATTTAACGGTTCAGACATGAACAGGCACGGACAGGTCTGATCAGGTCTGATCATACATGAACAGGCCTGATCAGGTCGGATTTCAGGCCTGATCAGATATGAACAGGTCTGATCAGTCCTGATCATTTTTTCCCGGGATGCCATGGTCATTGATGTCTCTAGTAAGAATGTTTCTTATGATATTAGGTATTAATTTTTGTGGAATGAATTTTTTAATATTTCCTTTAATTGTTACAGAATCTGTAGAGACATTAGAAAAAAGATTGAATGCGCTTGAGGGTGTTAAATCTCCTGGTCCGTCAGTGAAACCAGTTGAAGTTATAAATGATAGCTCCAGCGATAATGATATTAAAGAAATTGAGAAAGAAAAGGACGGAGAAGTGGACAGTACAAAAAAGAAGTTGCGTTTTTCTATAACTGGTGATGAAAAAGATTTAAACGATGTGGTAGTGCTCTCTATCACAAAGAATCTCAAAAATCCTGTAAGTACACTCAATTTATATGATAAAATATTGTATAAATTACATACGTATACCCAGAATGTTACTAATTAAGATTCATTTGTCGCTTAAGTTAATTCTGCTATTTATTTAACTATACAGACACTGATGTCTAAGGCTGAGCATGGTCATTCAAGTAAAGATAATTTGATGAGCGGTAAGTATCTAAATTTATAAATTTTCACTTTATAATACTAATAATATTTTGATTTTTTTCAGAAGAATCTCAAAGAAATAAACGCCCAGTCATTTCACCTCATACCTGTGATATAGACCCGAAGAAACAGAAACGAAAACAAAGCAAATCACCAAAACTGGTACGTTTGTATATAAAATTATATTTTTTTACAATAAAATTATGTTAAAAATAATTAATCTTAGAATAAATGAATTTTTGTATTAATATAGAAAGAACTTGGTCATCAAGGACCGGGAGTATGGATCAGTAGAGAGCAGTTGAATGATGCTAAAAGTAAGCCTTCTTTTGCACCTATGAATACGTCGTTACTGGCATCAGTTTTCCCGAAAGAAATACTTTTGAAAAGTAATTACAAAGGAGGCGCCTCTAAAAATACTGAAAAAAAAGAGGTGAATTATGGTGCACTTGACGATAATCTTCTGAGACTGATTAAAGGTACCGTATAATTTTTTGATAAAAATATTTATTTATTTTTCAATATAAACGTTGTTATCTGATTAATTGAAAAACCTTGGATCAGCTGTTTTGATTTTATTATTTGGAAATTTATAATTGAAAATTATATTTTTAATTAAATCAGTTTCAACTGCACATTCGATATAAACCAAATTTTAATAGAATAGCTGAATTAATAACTTAATATTTTATGTTTAATTGATAAGGTAAAATAAAAGAGACTATAATTGAAATTAAAAGTAAATTAAGTCTTCACTAATGTAATTCCTAATTTGAATGAATTTGATGAGTTTAAAGTTTCTTTGAGTAAACAATTTTTAATTTTTAAAACAATGATTGAAAAAATTTATTTAATATTTATTAAATATTAATGCCACTAAAATATTTGAAGTTTATATTTCTTCGCTAATCATTATATTTAATTTAGAAATTAAACACCACCGCAACACAGCTGCACGCTGCTTAATTTCAATCTAAACCATCGCTGAACACCGCCGCAACACAGCTGCACGCTGCTTGATGTTGTTCAAATCGTCGCCACAACATCGCCGCAACACCCCTGCAACACTGCTGTACCCCAATGCTAAAGCATAGCTACAATTTCACAAAAAATGGTATCATAATTAATTTATCACGCAAAAATTAATTAATAAATAACTTGAACATAAATTTTAATGTAAGACCCATTATTTAATCTCCTTTTATTCAAATGCCTAATACTCAACCCGTGAAAAAATTTTCTGATCAGACTATATCAGGCCTGATATAAACCGTCCATATCAGGCCTGATATGGAAATTGGCCATATCAGACTATATATGCCTTGATATAAGTATATCAGACTATGTACCCGCCCCGGTAAAAAAAATTATATATCATTATATTACATAATTATAAATGAAAAATGGCCCTATATAATTATGTATAATTAGGTATAATTATATATAATTATTCCCATAGGAAAAAAAAATCGGCGCGAGTGGGAATCGAACCGTGGACCTACCGCTTGAAAGACTAATTCACTACCCGTTTACCTAAGAGACTTACTTGGAGAACAAAGTTTATTATAACTACAAGTAATGCAAATCGTATACATGATCGATTCGTAGTGAACAAAATTTTTTATCTAATTTATTAATTATTAACTGTCAATATTTATATATAATAATGGTATCTAAGGTAAAAGCCCCAATATATGATCATGTACCATGATCATGTATGAGTGATCATATACTGGTACATGATCATATATTGGGGCTTTTACCTTATATGTAGATTGATAAAATTATCTATGTATAAATGAAATCGTAAAAATGATTCTACGATATATTGTTAAGATACTTCGTTGCTTTAGAATTTATAATTTCTTTGAAATTAAAAAAATAATCGAGGTAAAATCAGAATTGAAAGCTTAAATTTTTATGGAATTATTTGTTTAGTATATGGAACTATATACTGCTGGAGGGCCTGGCTAACAATTTTTGAACTTGACAAAACTAATAATTTTTGTGAAATTAAATTTTTTTTTAAGTTCCTATTATTTCATCCGAAAAATACTATATATTAAAAGATTGTTAATCATTGGAGTAACAGACTCTTAGATAGAAAAAGAGAATGTTTTATGGTAATCACAAAATACCCACTGGAGTAAAAAAAATTATATAGAATTCTATATGATTCATATATAATTTTATATGAATTATATATACATCTATATAATTATAAATGAATTACATATGCTTCTATATAATTGGATATGAATCATATATAATGATATATAGTTTTTTTTACTCGGATATGCCTTTATATGAGTACATAAGACTACTTATGTGCTGGTAAGGGTATGAGTATATCAGACTATATGAATCCATATGAGTATAGCAGACTATATGAATCCATACCAAGTTATATCAATCCTGATCAGGGATTTTTTATTCAAGTTTATCAAAGTAAATATAACTTTATAAGGTTATATCAGGGCATATCAGGACCTATTAAAAAATAATGTAAAGTTAAATATGAGCATATCAAGCTACATCAAGTCTGATATAGACATATCCAATTGATAAGGCTTGATCAGGCCTGATATGGCCAATTTTCTTATCAGGCCATATCAGGACATATAAAAAATTAAATATGGACATATCAGATCATATCAAGCCAGATATGAACATATCAAAAATTTTTATATGGCTTTATCAGCTCATATCAAGCCTGATCAGAATATTTTTTCACGGGAAACGAAAACAAATTTTTAAATCAGGCCAAAGTACCGCGAAATTATTGATTCTTTTTAGTCGTATTATTGAAGTATATTTTTAATTTTGTCCCCTGTGTTGAACCTGAAGCGGCACGCCTATCGAAATACCCTGGAAAAATTTTATATAATGATTAAACTGCGATGGGATTCGAACCTGGGTCGTCTGCATGAAAGTCTCGAACATTACCAACTGCGCTGCAAGTTGTAGTTAACTAAAAGAATTTAGTTCAGCTATTTGAATGATGAACAAATATTTTATTTCAATGTATACCACCAAACGACGATAGTGCAGCGGTGTTTCGGCGGTGTCACGGCGGTGTTATAGTGGTGTTGCAGCGGTGTTGCGGCGGTCGATCGAAATTTCTTATTTTCTAGTAGAAAATAATAATTTAATAAATAAATTTTTTATCTCAGGAATGTGGACAACATAGGATCATAATAACAAATTACATTATTATTTCTGCGACGTTTCGGTCATTTATTTGACCTTCCTCAGGCATCATAATACGAATTCTAACAATCACTATCTTACATTGCACAGTTGCCTTAGTCATATAAATCTTTACAGAATTAATAAAACTGGTAAATTTATTAATTAATTACAAACTCCAGAAATTAAGTCAACACGACACTTATAAAAATTGTTAATTGCATTTTTATAAGTGTCATGTTGACTTTATTTCTGGAGTTTGTAATTAATTAATAAATTTACCAGTTTTATTGATTCTGTAAAGATTTATATGACTAAGGCAACTGTGCAATGTAAGATAGTGATTGTTAGAATTCGTATTATGATGCCAGAGGAAGGTCAAATAAATGACCGAAACGTCGCAGAAATAATAATGTAATTTGTTATTATGATCCTATCTTGTCCACATTCCTGAGATAAAAAATTTATTTATGATAACTATGGACGATAATATTAACTTTAATAATAATTTAATTTTTACTCGGGACAGTGCAGCCGTGTTGCGGAAGTGTTGGGGCAATCACAATTTTATTATTCTGTTAAAGATTTATTGCAGCTGTGTTTCGGCGGTGTTGCGGGATTGAAGAAGTATTTTAGAAATATTTATTATAGTGCAGCCGTGTTGCGATGGTGTTGCGGCAATTATAATTTTTTTATTTTATCACAGATTTGTTGCGGCTGTGATGCGGCACTGTTGCGGGCACTTAGACTCCGTACGGCGCTGTTGCGGCTATTTTATGTTTTTACTCGGGTAAAGAAAACGGGAGAAAGAAAAGATAATAAATAATAAAAGGAGGAAAAGGAGCAGATTAGGTAAACCACCAGTATTCCTTACAATTGTGGGGATTAACCAATTTGTCTTTTTGTGGGACTGAAGTGCAGTATTGTATGTCGGTATTTGATAATATTTTTGAGTCATAATTAATAGCTTTGGCGTTTGGGCCTCTTTTGACGTGGTATATTAACAGTATGAACTGAGGGTCTTGAATGAGACCTAGGCTGTCCAGGTATGTGAATATTTCGGGAGGTGTGTACCCCGATGTCATTGCTTGATTGAAGTATTGTGGTTGTGGGTAAAAGGGACCTGATATTAGACTATTTTCAGTAGAAGAGGATGCATTGGCAAAATGATTGTGGCAAAGACGGATAATGTGGTTGTCAATACGTCGAATGTTTGCCGTATTTAGGATAGTTAGGTTGTGATAGAATTTTATATAGTTTGATTCGGGTGTTTTGTGCATGTTCAGGCAGGCTCTTAAGCATTGCCTTTCAAATTTTCTTAATTTTTCCATTTCTTTAGGTGGAATATTAAACCAATAGGGCAGCCGTAGGTGAGATACCTAACGCCCTACGCCGTACGACCAATAGGTGATTCAACATCTTATTATTCTTATAAGCTAATTCTATGTGATGATTGAGCATTACGGCTTATTATTTATTATTTACATTATTTGTGCTATTTGATGCTGTTTTTTGATGGAAAATAACTAACGTTTACATTATTTATAATTTAGTGAATATTATAAAAATTAAAGTCTAACATATACTCATTCAAATATATTGATTTCGAAATGATCGTTTGAGCGTAATATTAAAATTTATAAAAGATAAATGATGCCTCGAATTTATTATTACAAATAAACAACCATAGACTAAAAATTAGTAAAAATAGATATAAAGGACGTTGTTGATTTTTGATACATCAGTCTCATTTTTGTAAAACTGAAAAGTATTGTTTTTAAAATTGGAAAACAGTGAAGTAGAATTACAATTCGTGTAATATAATTAAAATTGTCTGGTAACATTACATTGCACTGTGTAACTTTACAATAAAAATTGTAAAAATAAAAAAAAAGCTTTTTAAATTTTTTATGAGATTATTGTAATATAAATTACAATATTTTTTGTGATTTTGCATACAGTTATCTTGAATCAGATCACAAATAATGTTTGCAAAATTAAAAAGCTTCTTCTTAAAAATTGATGAACGGTTCTGTAATGTTACAATGCGTTTTGGGTTTATACAAAAAGATTGTAAAATTACAATACATCTTAGTAGATTTACTGACAGGTATTGGAAAATAACATGAATTGTATTTTATTTCGCATTGCTATACACTAATTTGTAATTTTACTTATTATTTGTTTTGTAATATGATATCAAAAAATTTTTAACAGTGTACATAAGATGTATGGGTGATTCTCTGTAAGAATGTTTTTTGCTGTTTCGGGCATTTTTTTATTAGAAAAATTGTTGTTTTGTAACAAAAAAAATTTATTACGAAAGTAAAAAAACATTTCTATTTCGCACATTGTAAACCAAAATGAAATTAATTTTGGTTTTTTTGCTATAAATTCGTAAACCATCGAAATAATAGTCCCCTGGGCTGTCCCTTTCCCAAAATTGAAACTTTGAGATGAAATTTTAAGTTATTCGTCCATAATATATAATTGTGTCCATAATGTTTATAAACTTAATTAGTTAACTAACAATCTTCTTCAATAAAAAGTACCGAAAATTAGTTTGTTTCATCAAATACATTAAACCAAAGTTTGTCCCAGGCATTTTAAGAACAGTCCCCTGCCAGAAGTTCAGAGCCAAAAAAAAAAAAATCCAGCGTGCTATTTTATGTTCCGTAAGGCTTATAAGTTATGACCAAGATTTGGGAACAGAGACAGCTGAGGAGTAGGGCGGAAAGGCGGTACAAGGAAGGGAGCGACAGCGGCTACCTACTCGACGGTCCAATTCTCGTTTGATTTAATTTAATGTTGTTTATCGTTTAAAATAAACGTTTATAGTTATATTTTTGATCAGATAGGTATTATGATTATTATTACGGTTTACTTAGTTCAAATATTATTTAAACTATTAATTTACTTCGTTTCTTATATTAAATTACAAGTTATTTATTATTATTTGAAAAAAAAAGACAGAGTCTTAATTATAATTATGACCCAGATTTTACTTTTGTATCTGTGACGGGTGGGCCTACCCTCCCGTCAATATTATGATATTCTATATATATTTTCTATAAATCGATGGGCCAACTTGCCCACCTGAATTAGACACCGAATTTCCGTTGTATTTCTAGCCTGACTCTGGTTACCGAGAATCGCTGCTTGCACGTGTTGCTGAGGAGACGCTTTCTCATGGGAACCGAGCGAACAGGTACTCTAGCACAGGGAACCGCTTTCGGCGCCTTGATACCATTTTCTGCTGACTAGGGAACTTGACAATAACCACCTAGTTCCTCAGGGCGGAATAATCTGAGTTCAACCGCGGAATAATACAAGTTTCGCGCAGTGATACAGGTGTTTGGCGGCATCCGCGACCGAGGTTACATAAACCTGGGACCTTCAGGAGGAGCGGCCTCTAGTAATCAGTCAGTCGTTTAGTCTGTCCGAATCTATGTCGAGTCCGAGTTGTCTTGCATCGTGATTAATTGTCTCCTAAGACTCTCATTCTCGTTGCTGTCCCATCTCTCTCTCAGTTATAGAATCAAAAGTATTGCATCAAATGGATTATTGTACTGGATTAGATTTGCTTTCATAAATAGAATTAGTTTGTAAAAGAGACTCTCAGGGCCATTTCGGGCAACTCCCATGCTTTGGGGACGCCCAATAAACAATTAGTACCGTAATTCATGAGTATTCTTCATTCACTGCGCGACCCACCCTCTTATCAACATCTAAATATTTTTCAGTGAGACGCTGAGCTAGTCCGGAGGTCTGTTTACGTGACAGGTAAATAACCAGGTGTAGGCTCACACGTAACAGTATCTGAGTATTTTAGTTTATTTTTTTTATTATTACTTAAAAATTAATAGAAACAATTATTGTTATTAGTGCGGCGATTATTATTTAATTTTTGTATTTATTTAATAATTTTATATTATTGTTACCGAAGGTATGATTAAATTGTGAAAGAAATTAAAAGACTGGCAAAATTATTCTAAGTCCCGAGGACAATTTAGTATGGAAAATCAACGAATGGATATAAAATGAAAGAAATGACGATTATTATTTTTGTAAGAAATAAATTAGGTAAGCGAAGATTTTATAAGTTCCGAGGACAATTTAGTATGGAAAATCAACGAATGGATATATAATGAAGGAAATTGCGATTAAAATAATAAAGAATTGTGAATTTGACGAAACGAATGGATAGAGAATGAAGGAAATTGCGATTAAAATAATAAAGAATTGAGTTTCAAAAATAAAAACTTAGAATTTGGCGAGACAAATGGATAGAAAATGAAGGAAATTGCGATTAAAATAATAAATAATTATTTTTGAATGCTAGTTCGAGGACACCGGACAGGTGTCTAACACGACTCTTCCGGTTCGTTACAAGAGAGTTAGGGGAAAAATGATAAACGCCAAAATTTGGCTCGGAAAAGCAAGTCTTGTGACAGAGTGGTTATTTGTGGTGAATACTCTTCCAACAATAACACCTGGAGGGACATTACCTTGGTTTCGTCTAGAACATTGGTAAGTACCTTTGCACTCTTAACAAGATTTGACTTCCCTGGATTTTTGACCTTCTGTCAAAACTCCAGTAGGTGATCATACACCGAGTAGGTGGGTTGACAACCCCCCTTTTGACCCTGGAATTCGGCGAGCTTCAGATTCGAGCAAGGGGCGTTTGAGTCGCAGTATTGTTTCGTTGGTTTAATTATTTTAAACACCTCAAAAATTACCCGTTACAAATTTTTGGACATTTTACAAATTTGTAAACAATTGGGGGTTGTCAACAATATACAGAACTCAATTAAAATGTAAATACCCTATAGATAACTAAGTCTAAAGAAATAAATTCGAAAGTCAAATAGGTTATGCTAGAGACAAATTAAACAATTTATTTATCAAAATCAATTTAAATAAGTCAAAGAAACAAGATAACAAACAAAACAAATACACGTGGTACAATTTTTGGTTATATCAAACCCCAAAACGAAATCTAGATTAACGATTGTCGTTAGTCAAAAACGAAAATACAAAGGTATCGATCTCTTAAACAAATAATCCTACGTCGGTAGCCGCACACGTACCTTCGGTCGGTAATGAAGGCCCGATCAAAACTGGCCTTTACAAAATAACCATCCTCACACACACCCTCACACGTCGTGAGTGTCAAAATCGCGAACTAATCGTCAAAAACTGGTTACCCGCTTCCCCAGGAGACTAGCCGTCACCCCTGGGCCTAAACCGCTACCCCGAGAGCGAATGGAGAGTGTCCTCTTCGCCCCCACCTACTCGGTGTATGATCACCTACTGGAGTTTTGACAGAAGGTCAAAAATCCAGGGAAGTCAAATCTTGTTAAGAGTGCAAAGGTACTTACCAATGTTCTAGACGAAACCACGGTAATGTCCCTCCAGGTGTTATTGTTGGAAGAGTATTCACCACAAATAACCACTCTGTCACAAGACTTGCTTTTCCGAGCCAAATTTTGGCGTTTATCATTTTTCCCCTAACTCTCTTGTAACGAACCGGAAGAGTCGTGTTAGACACCTGTCCGGTGTCCTCGAACTAGCATTCAAAAATAATTATTTATTATTTTAATCGCAATTTCCTTCATTTTCTATCCATTTGTCTCGCCAAATTCTAAGTTTTTATTTTTGAAACTCAATTCTTTATTATTTTAATCGCAATTTCCTTCATTCTCTATCCATTCGTTTCGTCAAATTCACAATTCTTTATTATTTTAATCGCAATTTCCTTCATTATATATCCATTCGTTGATTTTCCATACTAAATTGTCCTCGGAACTTATAAAATCTTCGCTTACCTAATTTATTTCTTACAAAAATAATAATCGTCATTTCTTTCATTTTATATCCATTCGTTGATTTTCCATACTAAATTGTCCTCGGGACTTAGAATAATTTTGCCAGTCTTTTAATTTCTTTCACAATTTAATCATACCTTCGGTAACAATAATATAAAATTATTAAATAAATACAAAAATTAAATAATAATCGCCGCACTAATAACAATAATTGTTTCTATTAATTTTTAAGTAATAATAAAAAAAATAAACTAAAATACTCAGATACAAAAGTAAAATCTGGGTCATAATTATAATTAAGACTCTGTCTTTTTTTTTTTCAAATAATAATAAATAACTTGTAATTTAATATAAGAAACGAAGTAAATTAATAGTTTAAATAATATTTGAACTAAGTAAACCGTAATAATAATCATAATACCTATCTGATCAAAAATATAACTATAAACGTTTATTTTAAACGATAAACAACATTAAATTAAATCAAACGAGAATTGGACCGTCGAGTAGGTAGCCGCTGTCGCTCCCCTCCTTGTACCGCCTTCCCGCCCTACTCCTCAGCTGTCTCTGTTCCCAAATCTTGGTCATACCCCTCTTTCCTTGGAAAGAAAAGTGGTGAACTTCGTTTTCCACTTTTCTTTAGGTGAATTTACCCACCAGATCTTCTAGCCGCTGCTGCTCCCCTCCTTGTTCCGCCTTCCCACCCTACTCCTCAGCTGTCTCTGTTCCCAAATCTTGGTCATACCCCTCTTTCCTTGGAAAGAAAAGTGGTGAACTTCGTTTGCCACTTTTCTTTAGGTGAATTTACCCACCAGATCTTCTAGCCGCTGCTGGGTCGATTGTAACGTCGGTTTCAGCTGGTTTCTCGTCTGGGTGACTTTCCAGATGCGCTCGTGTTGGTCGTAGGCGCTGAAAGTGCGCTTGGTTCTCCTTCCTGGCAGGAACGGCCAGCTCTGCAGATTCTCCAAGGAGGCCAAGGACTCCTTCAATTTCTGCATCGGGTCTTTGGTCTTCTGGGGGCTGGTGAACAGGTCTCCAGGTTTTTTTGCAAAGGACTCTGGATAGTCCTCCAGTTCTGGGTATTCTGGCATCACCCAGCGAACTTCGGGTTTAACCCTCGTCGTGGCTGATGGAGCACGTACCACGGGTCAGTTGTTTGACTCTTGCGGCTTCTGTGGTGCTACCAGACGTATTTTATTCGAGAACACGGTGGTTTCCCGAATTTTCGGGCCTTCCCGTTGGGGATTGCGTTGTTGACATGGGCCCAGGCGGTTTACACTTTTCTTTTCCTTTACAGGTTCGGCAGCGGGTGCAACGGCATCAACAGGTTTCACTGGTTCAACGGCGGTTTCAGCAACAGGTTCAACAAGATCAGCAGGTGTGACAGGATCAACGACAGGTTCAACTAGCTCAGCAGGATCCTCAGTGGTAGGTACCACAAGTTCATCGGCTTCCATTGGCACACCAGTTTCAACATCAGGAACGACAACTGGTTGAACATCAGGTTCAACCAGTTCGGCGACTGGTTCAGCCAGTCCAGCGACTGGTTCACTGGCGTCAGCGATTGGCTTGGCAAATTCAACGACTGGTCCAGCACTCTCATTACTGGCAGGCTTCGTTGGCGTGGCGTTCGACTGGGGACTGCGTTTCTGACGTGGGCCCGGGTCGACAACGTCGGCGCCCTTGGTTTCAGGCCTTCTGGCCAGTTTTAGTAAGCTGGCCGTGACTGGCCTGATCCGCGTCTTGGGCCTCCTACGTTTAAACAGGTCGTGGTGGTTCTGTTTCACGTTTGCCTTGACTGCTGTGGTCGACTTGGCTGGCTTACGATTGGCTGGTCTTACGAAGCCGGGATTAGTCGGATCATAAGGTTCGTGGACAGCATTTTGGATGGGGCTCGAAGGTTTGGCTGCTTCTGGCAGGCGGTGAAGGACGATGTCCAATGGATTCCTCAGCATCTCTTCGAGCAACCATATTTCTTCTTCTTCCGTGTATTGAGGCTCCATCTTGTATGTCTAAATTTAAAGTATGATCAAAATAAAAGGCTCTACTAACATTCATGAGACCAGTTTTGACCCTTAATATTAAGTTTTTCTACTATTAAACAAAAAAAAGAAAACTTTGTATTTCGTTTGTCATGATTTTGTTTCATAACCCTGTATAGACATTTCGATTTAAGAAATTACGTGATTGGCTACTAGGTGATAAAATTTGAACAAAATTTTCAAAACTAAACCAGTCTAAATATGTCTAAACAAAAAATGTAACTTGACTCTAACAGTTTTCTGGGCGTTCCGCTTTCAACCCGGTTCTCCGGCGGCAGAGGCTAATTTTGCCTTTTTGGCCATAGCTCGGGTTACACGACGCGGTCCTAAGGTTTCATCTAAATCCGGTTCATGGTTTTCACGGTCAATTTGATCGCGTTCAGGTTTTTCAGGGTCAGGTTCCGGGGGATTTCCCTCATGGAAAGGTTTCAAGTCTTTAATGTGTGCGGTGAACGTTTTACCGTCTTTGCTAACCTCGTATACGGAAGGACCGACGATTTTAGTTACCGTAAAACCCGTCGCGTACTTCTCCGCAAGTTTAGCTGAAAAGTGGTCAATCGCCGAGGACAAATGGTGTTCCCTCTTGCTGACCAGGTCTCCAAGAGCTGGTTGCCAGGAACCACGTCTGCGATTGTAGTACTTGGCTTGTTTCCCATAGGCTTGGGCCAGATTAACCTTGACCAACTCAATGGTGTCTTCCAAGGTCTTGGCTGCTTGATGCGGATCATAAACCTCGCTTTTCCCTCGGTCGGCTCGTGCTCTTATTGACAAAGGAGGCAGGATTTCGCGGCCGTAATTCAAATACGCCGGAGAAAATTCTGTCGCGTCATGTTTCGCAGTGTTATAGGCGAAAGTGAACTCTGGAACTTGCTTATCCCAGTTTCGCTGGTTGGTTCCTACAAATTGGGCAATCATTGTTCCTATGACTCGGTTTGTTCTCTCGACTGGATTGCATTGAGGCGAATATGGTGGGGTTCGTACGTGATTTATCCCGAATTGTTGCAATAAGGAAGTGAACTCCTTGCTTATAAAAGGGGTACCATTTTCGGTAATTACCGTATCTACCCTGCCAAAACGCAGCAAGACTCTTTCTTTGAAAGCAGTCGCAATCACGGTGGCTGTCTGTCGCCGTAGCGGTTGGATTTCTATCCACTTAGAGAACTTGTCTTGGAAGACTACCAGGTAGCTCATTCCTCGCGAAGATCGAGGTTTGGGGCCTATTACGTCCGCAGATACGACGGACCAGGGCTTCGGGGCAGGGATTGTTCCCATTGGGGCCGACGGGGGTTGCTGTGAGGCCTTGAATGCCTGACATGTCCCGAACTGGCGCACATAGGATGTGATTTCTGCCCTCATACGTGGCCAATAATATTGGCTCGAAACACGAGCTATCGTCTTTGCGATGCCTAAATGGCCGGCTGAAGGAACGTCATGATTTTGCTGTAGGACTTTACTGACTCCTGCGACCGGAACACATAATTTCCAGACGTCGCCTCGATCAGTGTAGTCCAAACTGTGATAACGATGTCGGTATAACAGGCCTTGTTTCAAGCAGTACTCGGGATAACGCTGGGGGTCATTCTCGACTCCTTTGACGATTCTTTCGTACCACGTGTCCCCAAGCTCTAAGGCTTTTAGTACTAAATCGGTTTCTGGTTCGTGAGGATCTTCCTCAGCGGAATTTTCAGGGGTGCTTCGCGATAGGGCGTCCGCGACTTTATTCCACTTCCCTTTTCGGTACACGATGTCGAAATTGTACTGTTGCAAGTACAGGTTCCATCGAGCTACGCGTCCGCTTGGACTCTCTATCGATCGGAGCCATTTCAGTGACTGGTGATCCGTGATAACCGTGAACTCATACTCTTCGAGATATGGTCTCAGTTTCTGGATTGCCCAGACCACTGCGAGGCATTTCTTTTCGGTTACGCTATAGTTTCGTTCGGCTTTCGTCAGACCTCGGCTCGCATATGCAATGACCTTCTCTGCGCCATCATGGTCCTGCGCCATCATGGCCTTAACCTTGTCTGGGTCCGTTCGAATTCCCTGCTCGTCGATTACGTGGCCTAAGTACACAGTACTTTCCTTTAAGAAATGTGATTTCTCTGGATTCAATTTCAGGTTCGCCGCGCGAAGTCGAGTCATGACCTTTTTCAGGATTGACATGTGTTCGTCAAGGGTTTCGCTAACAACAATTATGTCGTCCAGGTACACTACTACGTGCGTTTCAAGATCCGCGCCTAAAACTTCGTACATTACGCGCTGGAACGTCGCAGGCGCTGAATGTAGACCAAAAGGCATTACTCGAAATTGAAACAGTCCACGTCCAGGAATCGTGAAAGCAGTTAACGGTTTGCTTTCTTCCTCTGGTGGTATCTGCCAGTAACCACTTTTCAAATCGATAGTGCTAATAAATTTAGCTTTCCTCAGTTTGTCCAATGATGCATTCACGTGTGGTATTGGAAATGCATCTTTCTCGGAGACGTCGTTTACTTTCCTAAAATCTACGCAGAACCGGTATTTCCGGTCCTTTTTCTTGACCAACACGACAGGAGAGTTCCACGGGCTGTTAGATGGTTCGATGATTCCATCTTTCAGCATTTTGTCAACTTCGTTATTCATAATTTGTTGCATTTTCGGGTTTTTCGGAAAGTAACGCGCCTTTACGGGTTCAGTTCCGGGTTTAATTTTAATTTTGTGCGTCGCACACCGGGTAGGGCCAACTATTTCTTCGTCTAGTTTGAGCCAGGTCTTAATTTCCTGTCGAGCAGTCTCCAGATCGTATTCCATATCCAACGCATTAAAGGATTCTGTCCTGCGTTGCAACTGATAACCTAATATCGTCAGGTTGTCAACGCCTAAAAGCATATCGTTTGTGTAGGTTGGCATGACGTGAAATGGTAGCTCGTAAGAGCGATTGTTTTCCCGGACATTGACCCAAACTGTACCAGATGACAGAATCACTTGATTCCCTAATGTCGATCCCCGTATCGGAGTGGGGTTATGTTTCGTGTGCAGTCTATTTTCGCGGATAAAGTCCCAGATTCGTTGGGAGACAATAGACGCGGTTGCACCAGTATCCATTAATGCATGGATTTTTATACCACCGAGTCCAATCTCGGCGAAGGGACGTTTCTCGCCGGGCTTCAGTGCTGTTGGCCGGAAGTGCTCGCCTGAGGCTCTGGATTGGTCGGGGCAGTGTTCTTTCCTTGTGGTGGTGCTCCCTGTGGGTTCACGGGCCGGTTTTGGGAGCGCGTGCCGGTTCTCGCGGCGTTTCCCTGGTATGGGCAGCAATCGCGAGAATACGTGTCCAGTTTTCCGCATCGCCTACAAAACTTTACCGCCCGATTCGTACACTGTTCTCTGGTGTGCCCCTTTTGGCGGCATCGCCAGCAACAATCACGCCAGTTATACTCAAAGATCTCTACGGGTGCCGATTCGATGGGTTTCGCGGGCTTTCGATTGAACGAGGTTTCCGGTTTCCGGGCTGTTTGTTTAATCTCTTTAACCGCGGGGGGTTTCTCTTGAGCATCGAGATGCTCGTACTCTCTTGCAAGCCGTAAAAGTCCTGGGACGTTAGCGAACTCTGTGCGCTTCATGTAACGTCGATATTCCGGTCTCATGTTATGATATAGCCAGGTAAGACGGGCCGAGTTTGACATCTAGCCATGTCTTCGCATCAAGGTTTGCAGTCTGGTTGCGTATTCCGCCGCAGACTCGGTTTCTCCCTGGACGCTGTTCCGGATCTGCTCTTCCAGCTCGAGTTCGAGACCCGGAGGTAGATAAAAAGATTTCAGGTCCGACACAAAATCTTCCCAAGAGACCCAATCTCTCTTGTTGTTACGATACCAGAGGAGAGCCTTTTCGCGCAACAATATTGGGATGCATGGCAGCAGGTGGTCCATCTCGAACCCATAACTTTCTGCCATTTCCTCCAGCCGTTCCAAAAAGTCTTGAACGTCGCGTTCCCCCTTGAACACGACGTTCCACTTCCGAACCAGATCCCTCCTGCGGAGTTCAGCGGAATCATCCCCAAGCACTGAGTGATGAGATTGGTCATGCCTGGGTGTTCCTTGGAACACGGGGCCTACTCTGGTCGGGCTCACTAGGTCAACCATGTGTTCCGACCGGCGGTTTCCGTCCCCGTCTCCTCGCCGCTCATTTTCCAAACTCGGAACACGATCATGATTGCTGCCGTGAGGGTTCATGCGGGCCTCTCGCTCCGCCTTTTTCCGCTGCTCGGCCTCATACCTCATTCGCGCTTCGTTCGCGTCGAGCTGAAGTTCGTAAACTCGTTGTTCCTCTTTTTCTCGCAAAAGTCGCGCCCTTATTTCCTGGCGCAATCGTTCGCGTAACTCCTTTTCGGCTTCTGCTTCGGCCTCGCGAGCTAACCTCTCCTGCTCTCTCTTTTCTTTTTCTGCCTCACGTGCTAACCGTACGCGTTCCTCCCGTTCTATCCTCTCCCTCTCAACCCGCTCCTTTTCTTCCGCCTCGATCCGCTCGCGTTCTTCCGCCTCGATCTCAGCTCGCAATCTTTTCTCCTGTGCCCGTCGTTGTCTGGCAGTCTGTGCCTCGGGTGACGCGTTATCGCCCTCTGGGTCCTCGTCTGAGGATAGCTCGTCATCATTCTCGGGATCTTCTTCCTCTGTCTCCACTGGAAGTTTGTCTAATTCGGCCTCGGATTGATCGAGGTCATATGGTCATATCGACCCGGACGACCCGCATTTGCCGCTCGCAATTTATTAAGTTCGGCTTTCAGTAGGAATCTAAGCTCCGGCAACGTCGCCTTTGGCTCGATTTCCACTCGAAATTTTTCAAGCTCGCTAATGACCGCGTCCTTTTTGAGCGACCATACCCATGTTTTTGTACCCGTTTTCTTACTCATCTTGGTGAGATAATAGGGAAAAACTAACTAAATTGAAAATCGCAGTACCCAAAATTCCCGCTACCACGAAACAAAATCACAAGTCCCTGTTCGAGCGCCAAAAATTTGTAACGGGTAATTTTTGAGATGTTTAAAATGAAGTGCTTTGTTTATATTTTGTTATTGATAATGTGATCCCCGTTTATGACCCTGGACTCCGGCGAGCAAATTTCGAGCTGGGGACTAATTAGATATTTATAATTTTGAAAACGTGGACGTTACAAAGGACCTTACTAGCCTTGAGTTAATAATCATAGAAATCATTCCCATAATTTTTGGAAAGGTTCTTATAAATTTTTCTCCGTGCACAACATATTTTTCATTATTTTAACCCCTTATGGTTCACTTCATTGTATTCTTTCTTCATTATTAAAAATTACATAAAAATATTTTTAATTATGATTAATATTTCCACTGGCTAATGTTTTTCCAGGACCCTGTCGACTATGCCAATATTATAAAAAGTACATATGAAATATGTCAAAACTTAAACGATTCATCAATTGCTGAACTGACCAACCAGTACAATAGTTCTCTATCCAGCGAAAAAAAAGAATTATTTACTCATTACGCTGATGTTGAATATTTAGCATGTGTCATGAAAAATCAGAAACTGGCAAATACTATGCAATAATGTTTCATGAAATATGATATGAAATCTAAAGTATTAAACTAATAATACAATATTGTTACTATTGTTACTAAATAAATAAATAAATAAATAAATATTACCATTTTTACTTTCAGTTCACGCTTCAGGATTTAAAAGTTCTCGTGGATTTAATTGTTAAATGTTCCGATTTGATGGACTCTAATTCAACGATAGTAAAGGATTCAGATGAATGGCTGCTTGGTCGCAATACATGTATTCTCAAAGGTTTCAAATCTGTAAGAATCTCATACTTATATATAACGATCTGTCTTGTTGCTTGCCAAGGTTAACGAACATTTTTTTACAGATAAAATCAGACAACTCAATAGACAAGGAAGTTCTCAAAAAATACCTGGCAGTTTACTAAGTACGGACAGAAAAACTTACTGATGTTGAAAATGCTTACAAATTTATTGATATTTGCGGTAACGAAAGTAAGTATTTGGTAGCACAGCGATACTTGTATAACCCTCAAACTTATACGAAGTTTTAGTACCACCACAATACGTATCAACTCCATTTTTAAACGGAATTCTTTAAATTTTAAAGTAAAAGGTTATGATAGAAGACACTGTAAACGTCATTTCAGAGAAAAAAAATACTATAACCTCTTTCAATTTATTACTATTTGCTACTAAAAATATTCTAATTATAACTTTTTAATAATCAATTAATAAAATAAATTTATAATATATTGAAATTAAAAAAACTATATTAATCTCGCTTGTCAAAGTTTATATGAGGAAAAAAATATTTATATGTATTACAATATTTTTATTTATAATAATATAATTTTTCATAATTATTGAATTTATTTTTGGATTAAAAATTAGAATGGAAGTAACAAAGTATCTAGATAGACTTTGAGTGATAATATAATATAGGTTAAAGGCACAAAGTCTATCCGAATTAGAGAAGTCACCGTTAAAGAACGTAAACATATGAGTGAGTAGATCTGCGGGAACTTTCTCACTGTACTAACTGTTGATTTGCTATAGTGTCGTACAGAAAATATAAGCCCAAAACCGATACTGAGTATTGTGATGATTCAGATACTCATATTAGTACCGCACGAATACGTATTCTTACAGTAGAAAAACCAACGCGTTAAAATAAAGTATGCGTATATGACTTATACTCCCGTAGTATTTTAAATAATATCTTGAAAGGTAGTAACTCTTAAAAAGTCGGCTCATAATGCAGTACCTAACCTTGCGCCGTAAAATAATTTTATGACTGACCGTCGATAAGGTAGGAACGTCGGAGTAAAAACTAGGCCACTTGACTGCCTGGGGTTTTATTTTGTATATTTTATATCTACAGACTCGGTAGAAGTCTGGCGCCAAGTACCGTTCAAACGCCAGCCTACCGAGTACTATACCGTAAGCAGAGCCTGATTTTAGGGTTAGAAAATTTTATATATTTATTATAATAATTATATTAAAAGTTATGTTTTTTAATAATAGACTACATCGTCATAAACTGTTAATCATTTACTTTTTATATACTTTTTAATTAATTCTATTTTTAATTAATAAATTTAAGCAGCACAAACTATAGCAACGTAAATTTTTAGTTTTAGAACTTTTTTCGGTGCAAAATCTGACATTCGTAGACTATAAAAAATGCTTATGTGCGGTAATTTCATAGGTAGACCGGAAACTCCAGTCTAAAATTGAGTTTTAATAGTTTCTATTTCTACATACTAGAGTGCGACGCGAGAAATTTTGTATACACTGTAGTAACTGAATAAGTAAACTTTAAGCGCCAAGTTTTAAAATGCCAGACGTAACTATGGAATAATCTGTTTCGGTCATTAAGGGCCAGTTTTTCCTATGCAGGATTAAAATTATATATATACTATATTATATATATATATTAAACTATATAAATTATATATATATATACTAATATTAAGTTTATTTTTTCAGAGGGCACCAGCGCTGACGACACAATTATTAAATTCTCGCAATGCGTTAAACAAAACCAAAATTCCATAGCGTAAAAACTGGCCGATCTACAAGTTATAAATCTGGAATATTTCCAAAATTTTAATCATCATAAATAATGCTCACAGATTTCTTAACAGTAAATATTCCAGTAACTGTTCCAAAAGCTCACGTAACTTAATAGTTTCATATTTATCCTAGTGTCTTAAAAGTTTTTAAAGTATAAAATTGTTATAATTACAAAATTAGATTTTTTAAGAGGTCATTCTGGTTTGTTGGAAACATTCTTCGATTTGTTGGAAAAATATTCATGCAAGTGTAATAAAATGTTGCAAAGTACGATAACATTTATTATTTGTTTTTTTTTTTACGACCTGAAAAACTTTATCAAATTCTTACTCATCGGAGCGTGTAAATTTTCCATTGGTGGAACGGAAAGAAATAGTGAGTTGGCTCAGATTGAGGAAGGTATTATAAAAACCCGTTGAGAAAGAAAAAATTTAAATAGAAAGGAAAATATAACTACTGTGAAGGTTTGAAATTTATTCAGAAATGGCGACTCTGTATTCGATTTTGTTGGCTTGGTTTCTTCTAGCTACCGTCACAAGCGCAGTAAGTAAATTATTTTAAAAATTTTTAGAATTATGATGTTATACTTAGTAACATGCAAAAAAATAATTTATATTAGGACTACATAAGACATATGGTAACATATGAATGTGGTGTAAGGATAACAAATCATGTGATAACAAAGTCTGGGGTATAATGAACAATTTATATTTTATAATAAAACAGTTTTGTAATCGCAGAATCTTTTGGTACAACAAAATATTTCAGAATTAACAAATCGATTTGCTGAAATATCAATATTGTTATGTCAGGATAGCAATAGCCCCGGGTCGAAAAATTTAAACTGATTTTAAGCTAAATGATCTGCATTTGAACTTATTGATCTGTATTTGAACTTTTAAAAACATTTTCATCTATATTTGATCTACTATTCAAATTATTTTTGATCTGTTTTAAGTCTAAATAACTTTTTAGTAAAATAATTGAGCAGCTATGAATATTTTATGCTGTTTTGTATCTAATGAGACTAAAAAGTTTTAAAAGTTTGATCGGTTTTTAGTCTAGTTAATTTGTAGATGAACTTTATGGATCGTTTTTAAATTTAATATGAAATCTTATACTGCTTTTGATCTACAATTTTCACTCTAAATGTTCAAAAGCCAAAAGTTGATTAAGATGGTGACTTATAATTTTTTGGACTCAAAAGTAACTCATTAAAAATTATAAGTCGCATTTATTTAAAAAAATAAATTAATTTATAATATATTCATGCGCTCTCTTATTTTATGAACTGAACGTCGATTATAACCTTACATCTATCATATTTATCTGTCATAGCTTAACATTTCATGGATTATAAAAGTTTCGTAACTGCGAATATTAGTTACAGTAATAACTAATAAATTTGTATTAACATACGTATATAAAATAGTTCTCATCGTTTGATTATGTATCTAAATCTAGAGTTTTCTATTTATCGTTATTAAAGACAATGTGAATACATCGACAAGATGACAAGATTAATGTTAAATTTCATACTTTCACGCATCATTTAATGAGCGGTATTCACTATTAGGTACTGCGAAGAATACATTGCACTATGAAATAGTGAATAGTCACTATTTCAATTTCAGAGAATGAAAAGCTGTGCCCTGTAGAGGATCTTCGAGGACATGAATAAAATAATAATAAATAAATAAATAAATAAATATTTTATTATTATTATTATTATTATTATTATTATTATTATTATTAATCTGGTGTCGATCAAAAACCAACTAAAAATTATGCAACGTTTTGGTCTGTTTTTGACCTTGATGCGATCAAAACCAGTTAAATGATTGTGACAAAAAAATTCTGATTTTGGTCTTGAAACGATAGAAAACAATTTTATTATAACATTAAAAATGATCTGAAATTGGTCTGAATTGGAGATAATACGGGCAAAAACAGATTAAATTCTTATATAAAATAGATACACATAATAAAATTAAATTGAATGAAAAATATTAAAAATTTTTATTAATCATAAAACAGACTAAATTTTTTGACCCGGGAGTATATTGTGTGACTAGGGATGAAACAAAACGATTTCAGACCAGAGTGAAGTTGCCTGCCCGAGCGAAGCGAGGGTTGGCATCACTCGGTCTGAAATCGTTTTTCATCCCGCTCCATACATTATATTTTTCATATAAGTTGCATTAAAAATGCTAGTTTCAATGTCTGGAGCCAACCAGAACTAGATAGTTTCAGACGAATAGCGAAAATACCATTTTATCATAAAACTTATAATAAAATAGAAAGTAATGGTTTATTTTTTATTAAACATTATTCGTAAATTGAAGAGTTTTCTTTTGTCATTCTTATTTATGCTTAGTAACGGAATTATAATATGTCAGTACGATTAAATAGTTAGAATGACAATTATAAAGGTACACTGATAGAAAATTTATGTTGACTCAAGAGATATTTTCTTGATCTAAGAATTTATTTTGGGAGACAAATGATTATTTTGCTTTAAGAATTTCTTGTCTTGATTTAGATTTTCTTGGCTTAAGAGCTATATTATGTTCAATCGATACATTTAAGTTTTTCAAACAAAATAACATTATCGTTTAAGAAACTCAAAATAATTCATCAAAGTACATTTCAAAAACTAAATAGTCTTTAATTGTTATACCAAATAAAAATTATTTATTGGAAATAAGTGAAGTAATTAATGACTCAAAAAAAAAGCCATTCTTAACACAAGTCGGTAACATCTTGAATCAATGTTATCGCCTATCTTGAACCAAGAGACAAAAATTCTTGAAAGAAATATATCTATATCTAGTTTCAAGAGTTCAAGTTTTGAAGAAAAAAAGTTTCTTGAATCAAGATTGTTTTTCTATAAGTGTATAAAACAAACAAACCATACTCTGATGCGATTGAAAATAAAGCTGCAACTTTATTTCGCGGACAGAAAATCGTCATTTTTGTCCGTCGGGAAGAAATGATTGATTCCTGCCCGGCAACCGTCGCATTGATCTGAAATTGTTTAGTTGCGGTTGGCTCAACAGGCATTGAAACTCGCATTTTCAATGCAGGTTATATGAAAAAAATTTTGTTGCTGGTTCACCATAAATCACTCAGTTGGTTAAACAAATGTTGCTGTTGAAATAACTAAATTATTTGCGACAAATAATTAATTATTTTGTTAGCTGAATTTTCTCAAAAACATTTTTCCAAGACAGTAACTAGATTTTCGAGCTCGTAGGTGGATTTTGAGATTCAAGAGCTACTAACTTCCCAATAGAAAAGTTTTTGAGCGTTTTTAACTTTAATTATAATTATATCGACAATTTTATAGAAAAGCTTCTTAGAATTTTACAACTATTTTTGCCAACAAAATCACTTTGTTACTACTACAAAATTAGCAGACTAATAGTCGCTAAATTATTTTGTAGTTCTAACAAAATGATTGTTGTTACACAGGAAAAAAGGTTCACTTGAGCCAAGAAAATATTTTTCTTCTTGATTATTTTCTTAAGCGAAAAAAAAATTTTTTTTTTGACACAAGAAATTTCACTTATTCCAACAAAATTAATTCTCTTGCTTTAAGAAATTCGTATCTTGATCCAAGAAAATTTATTTAACTCAAGAAAATCTTGTTGTTTTGAGGTAAATTTTCTTGTCTTGAGAAAATTTCTCTCTTACAACAAACTATTTTCTTATCACAACTCCACTAATGTTTATTGAGGGAACTATTTAATTTGCTTCAATCATATTTATTTGTTACGACAACATATTTTCTAGTTATATTTTATTATTTTTCCCCTTATGGTTCACTCCATTGCATTCTACATTTTTTGAAATTGCTTAAAAATATTTTTAATTATGATTAATATCTCCGCTGGCTTATGTTTTTCTAGGAACCTGTCAACCATAACGATCTTTTATTAGCTGCAAATGGAGAATGTGAATATTTAAACAATTCATCAAACGTTACACGGCAGAACCAGTACTATCGTTCTCTATCCCCTGACGAAAAAAAAATAGTAACTCATTACGATGTTAGTGAATATTTAGCATGTTTCATAAAAAAACTGAATTTGGTAAGTACTATACAATAATAATTCATGAAAAATGATATGAAATTGAAGATATTAAACTAATAATACAATATTACCATTACTATTTTCAGTTCACGCTTCAGGATTACAAAGTTTATATGGATGTAGTTCTTCATTGTTTAGAGATGAATGGCTCAAATTTAACGGTAACGGATCCAGTGCATCGCAGCAATGTTTGTATTCTGAAAGATTTGAATACCGTAAGAATCTCATACTTATATATAACAATCTGTCTTGATGCTTGCCAAAGTTGACGAACATTTTCTTACAGATAAAATCAGATAACTCAATAGACGCGGATCTTCTCAAAAAATACCTGGCAATTTTCATAACAGTGACGGATGAACTTTTCGATATTAATGAAGCATTGAAATACTTTAATAACTGCGTTAACGAAAGTGAGTATTCGGTAGAACAGCGATACTTGTATGACCCTAAAACTTATACGAAGTTTTAGTCCCACCGCAATATGCATCAGCTCCATTTTTAAACTGATTTCTTTAAATTTAAAAGTAAAAGGTTATGATAGAAGACACTGTAAACGTCATTTCAGAGAAAAAAAATACTATAACCTCTTTCAATTTATTACTATTTGCTACTAAAAATATTCTAATTATAACTTTTTAATAATCAATTAATAAAAAAAATTTATAATATATTGAAATTAAAAAAACTATATTAATCTCGCTTGTCAAAGTTTATATGAGGAAAAAAATATTTATATGTATTACAATATTTTTATTTATAATAATATAATTTTTTATAATTATTGAATTTATTTTTGGATTAAAAATTAGAATGGAAGTAACAAAGTATCTAGATAGACTTTGAGTGATAATATAATATAGGTTAAAGGCACAAAGTCTATCCGAATTAGAGATGTCACCGTTAAAGAACGTAAACATTATGAGTGAGTAGATCTGCGGGAACTTTCTCACTGTAGTAACTGTTGATTTGCTATAGTGTCGTACAGAAAATATAAGCCCAAAACCGATACTGAGTATTGTGATGATTCAGATACTCATATTAGTACCGCACGAATACGTATTCTTACAGTAGAAAAACCAACGCGTTAAAATAAAGTATGCGTACATAACATACTTCCATAGTATTTTAAATATCTTGAAAGATAGTAACTATTGAAATGTCGACTCATAATGTAGTACCTAACCTTGCGCCACAAAAATAATTTTATGACCGACCGCCGATAAGGTAGGAACTTTAGAGTAAAAACTAGGGCACTTGACTTCCTGGGGTTTTATTTTGTTTATTTTATAGCTTATTGCATATACTTTTTCTCAGTGTAACTTCTAAACTTGTTTTTGAATAATTTTTACATCGCTAGACAATTTAATGATAATGTAATAAAATAATGTAAATAAGAGGGGCATTCCATAGTGACTGGTGGGACATTTGACTCTGGAATTCCATCAATTATCAGATATAATTATGTGACTGAAACTTATACTATAGTAAAATTTATCTTATAATATAGAAAAATAACTAATTAACAACATCCCTTTGTCAAAAAGCTCGATTACGTTTTAAGTTTCTCGTAATTATCATTTGACTGAGTGTGACTTTTGGGACATTGAAAAATCCTTCTCTCTTACCGCGGTATACTTAAAGTCCAATTTCAGTTCGACCACTAAACTTTTAAAAAATACTTCCCTCTCAATACAAAATTTATCCTACAATCATTCAATATTATGAAGAATTAGACTGATTACCTAAGTAGAAACAATTAAAAAAATTTTTTTTATTGTGACTGGTGGGACAGGCATTTGTGACTGGTGGGACAAGTACAAAATGTCTACAATCAAGTTGTTTATTAAAAAGACTTTTATATTATTTCAACCTTAGAAACATTATTGTTTATATATTTAACTATAAATTATTTAGGATAATTGAAAAAAAATAATTAAAAAACACAAATAAAAGATTTAGCATGCTGACAACACGATCTTGATAAACTTAGGTGTTAATTAATACCGAACATAAAAAAATTTGTTCTTAAAACTATAATAATAAATATTTTAGTTAATAACAAACATAAAATAAATTTGTTTTTAAAACTATTAAAACAACATTTGTACCGGATACAAGTAAGTACGACTGAAAAGTTACTAGGATAGAAAAATCGATTTTCTTATTGATTAAAAAAACTTTTTTTTACAAATTAGTAAAATATAGACTTTCAATAATAAATAAGGACTAAATTAGAATGAATTAGAGAAATTTTTAAATTTCAGTCATTCTCCCATTTTCCATGGAATGCCCCAAGAGTAAATTACGAACTCATCAGAGTAAAAATCAATTAAATCCGATGCATTTTTTAAAAGTCGTAGCAGGTTACGTTAAAAATTGACCAACTAGCCTCGCTCTACTCTAACAATCTTTTTAATATATTGTTAATCAGAAGAATTTATTTAGTTAATTTGTATGATTAATAATTATGCCTACTATTACTAATATTAAGTTTATTTTTCCAGAGGGCAGCAGCGCTGAAGACACAATCTCAAAATTCTTGCAATGCATTGACCGAAACCGAAATACCATAGCGTAGAAACTGGTCGATCTACAAGTTATAAATCTGAAATATTTACAAAATTTTAAACATCATGAATAATATTCACGGACTATGTAAAATTATAAATAAATAATCTCAACAATTAGTTTGTTTTGTTTTTTAAAAGAGAAAAAAATATATTATTAATAAAATTTTCTCGATACAAGAACAAATATTGTCAGTAATTTTATTGAAAAGATATTGTACGCTTCATAGCGCGAAGCGCGTGAGGTTGTGCTTTATACTCGACTCGTCAAGGTCAAGCAATTTTGTGATCTTTAAATGCCTATATTACAACCAAATTACCCTTATACAATAATATAAGTAGATGTACACCAAGAAAACACTTAAATTAAACCATCTTTTACTTTTTAAAATCATTTCATGTAGCTATTTTGAAAAAAAAAAACGTTTTGACAAAAATTTTACGTGGACGTCCTGATGTCACCCCATTTTGTATGTACCAACGATTACTCCCAAACAAATTGATATTTCAAGACCGGACCTTTTTTATTTTACACTGTTAAAAGTTTTTTGTAAAATTACAATCATATTACAAAATAAATAATAAGTAAAATTACAAATCAGTGTATAGCAATGTGAAATAAAATACAATTTATGTAATTTTCCAACACCTGTCAGGAAATCTACTAAGATGTATTGTAATTTTACAATCTTCATGTGTAAACCTAACACGCATTGCAATATTACATAACCGTTTGTCAATTTTTAACAAAAAGCTTTTTAACTTTGCAAACATTATTTGTGATCTGATTCGGCATAATTGTATGTAAAATCACAAAAAAATATTGTAATTTATATTACAATAATCTCATAAAAAATTTAAAAAGCTTTTTTTTATTTTTACAATTTTCATTGTAAAATTACACAGTGCAATGTAATGTTACCAGATAATTTTAATTATATTACACGAATTGTAATTCCACTTCACTGTTTTCCAATTTTAAAAACAATACTTTTGAGTTTTACAAAAATGAGACTGATGTATCAAAAAACAACAATGTCCTTCATATTTGAAGTAAGTAATGATGTAACAAAATACAACGTCATTTCTCAATTATTGACATTTTTTTAAGTGTAAGCTCATTCTAAAGTTAAGCTAGTCAAGACCTTCTATTCGACTACGCACACGAATTTTTTCATATTTTTTATATCTTTATCTTTATATATATATATATTTCTTCTGTGCGTGTGTTTGTCACTGAACTCCTCCTAAACGGCTGGACTGATTCTAATGAAATTTTTTGTGTGTTTTCCGGTGGATTCCAGAATGGTTTAGATTCCCAATTCAGTCCATAGGAAACTGTTTATTTAATAGAATTTTTACTTATAAATTGTTGTTGACCTTGACTACCCACATGCACTTTTCATATATTTTATAAATATCATACATATAAGATATATGAAAAAATTCATGTGGGTACTTAAATAAAAAGTCTCGATGAGTATAATATCATAATGGACTTATATTTACGAAAATGTTACCAATTAACGAATTATAATGTATTTTGTTAACTAATGATGTTTTTAATGATATAAGCTCATTTCGATCTTACACTCATCAAGAGCTTTCATTTGAGTACCCACATGCATTTTTGATATATTTTTCATATAAACATATATGTAATATATATAAATATATAAAATATATGAAAAATTGATGTGGGTACTCAAATGAAAGGTCTCGATGAGTGAAATGTTGAGATGAGCTTATATCTTTAAAAATATCATTAGTTGACAAGATACAATGTCATTTCTTGATTATTGAAGTTTTTAAAGATATAAGTTCATCCCGATGTTACATTCATCGAAATCTTTCATTCGAGTACCCACTTGCATTTTTCATATATTTTATATATTTCATAAATATCATATATATAAGATATATAAAAAAATTCATGTGGGTACTCAAATGAAAGGTCTCGATAAGTGTAACTCTAGGATGAGCTTGTATCGTTAAACATATCATCAGTAGACAAAATACAAAGTCATTCTTCAATTCTTGACATTTTTTAAGACATAAGCTCATCCTGATGTTACGCTCATCGAGACCTTTTATTTGAGTATGCACACGAATTTTTTTTTTTATATATTTTATATATTTTACAAATATGAGATGTATCATTTGAATAAAATATATGGAAAAATACGTGTGGGTATTCAAATGCAAGGTCTCGATAAGTGTAACTCCAAGATGAGCTTAGATCGTTAAAAATATCATTAGTAGACAAAATAAAACGTCATTTCTTCGTTATTGACATTTTTCAAGAAATAAACTAATCCTAATATCTGAACAAAAACAGTTTAACTGTAAAAAAATCGCGCCAAGTCCACGTTCATAAGACTATTAAGAAAAAAAATTTGTTTTTTTCTTTACAAAAAGATATAAAATAAAAAAATAAAAAAATCCAAGTAACCGATATGATTGTTTATGATTTTCGGAAATTAAAAAAAATTTTGTTGTAAATTTAAAAATTAAAAAAAAAATTTTGTAACGTATTTAGTGTACACGGTTGCAAAATATTTTACTTTTAATGAAATTCGTAAAATCTATTTACTAGACTTTAAAAAAATTGAAACACACAATGACGCACACCAAGTACGTTCCAAAAATTTTTTTTAATTTTTAAATTTACAACAAAATTTTTTTTAATTTCCGAAAATCATAAACAATCATATCGGTTACTTGGATTTTTTTATTTTTTTATTTTATATCTTTTTGTAAAGAAAAAAACAAATTTTTTTTCTTAATAGTCTTATGAACGTGGACTTGGCGCGATTTTTTTTACAGTGAAACTGTTTTTGTTCGGATTATTATTATTATCATTATTTCAAGCCTGGTTTGACCGTAATCGTGGTATAATGGGACAAAACTCCACTAGTTACGGTGAAACCATGCTCAGTTTAAATGAGCTATCATTTAATATCAATACAGCGCCAAGTCTGTTTTGACCGTAAAATTGAGATGGGAAAAAATTACGGTTAAAACGGAACTCGAATTTCGACTCGGGCAATTCGTTTTTTTTTTGCTATTATGATAGAGGCAAAAATTTTATAATGAAAGCAAATATTGATATGTTTTTTTAGTCAAAAAGTTGACAAATTTAAATAATTTATTTTTAAACAATAATTTTTCTTCCTCTCAGTGTAAATTGATAAATTCAGTATTTTGAAATACAAAAAAATTTATTAGAATTAACCCGGGTCGAAAAATTTAAACTAATTTTAAGCTAAATGATCTGCATTTGAACTTATTAATCTGTATTTGAACTCTTAAAAACATTTCCATCTGTATTTGATCTACTATTCAAATTATTTTTGATCTGTTTTAAGTCTAAATAATCTTTTAGTAAAATAATTGAGCAGCTATGAATATTTTATGCTGCTTCTAATCTGATGAGACTAAAAAGTTTTAAAAGTTTTATCGGTTTTTAGTCTAGTTAATTTGTAAATGGACTTTATGTATTGCTCTCAAATTCAATATGAAATCTTATTCTGTTTTTGATCTACAATTTTTACTCTAAATGTTCGAAGGCCAAAAGTCGACTAAGATGGCAACTTATAATTTTTTTGACTCAAAAATATCTCATTAAAAATTATAAGTCGTATTTATTTGAAAAAATAAATTAATTTATAATATATTCATGCGCTCTCTTGTTTTATGAACTGAACGTCGATTATAACCTTACATCTGTCATATTTATTTGTCATAGCTTAACATTTCATGGATTATAAAAGTTTTGTAACGGTGAATATTAGTTGCAGTGATAACTAATAAATTTGAATTAACACACGTATATAAAATAATTCTCATCGTTTTATTGTGGATCTAAATTTAGAGTTTTCTGATTATCAATATTAAACATAATGTGAATACATCGACAAGATTAAAATGTTAACAAGATGACAAGATTAATATCAAATTTTATACTTTAACGCATCATTTAATGAGCGGTATTCACTATTTGTTAGTGCAAAGAATACCGCTTGATATACATTGCACTACGAAATAGTGAATAATCACTATTTCAATTTCAGAGAATGAAAAGCTGTGTCCTGTAGAGGATCTTCGAGGACATGAATAAAATAATAATAAATAAATAAATAAATATATTATTATCATTATTATTATTATTATTATTATTATTATTATTATTATTATTATTATTATTATTACTATCTAATTCGTAAAAGGTCCGTTTTTGATCTACAGGCGATCAAAAACAGACCAAAAGTTATGGAACGTTTTGGTCTGTTTTTGACCTTGATGCGATTAAAACCAGTTAAATGATTATGACAAAAAAACTCTGATTTTGGTCTTGAAACAATAGAAAACAATTTTATTTTAACATTAAAAATGATCCGAAATTAGTCTAAATTGGGAATAGTACGGGAAAAAACAGATTAAATTCTCATATAAAGTAGATACACATAATAAAATTAAATTGAATGAAAAATATTAAAAATTCTTATTAATCATAAAACAGACTAAATTTTTTGACCCGGGAATTTCTCACTAATTACCGCAACATCGAAACGAGATAACATTTTTTAGTGATAAAAAAATGTTGTTCACGTGATCAACAGTTCAATTAAATTAGAAACAAATTAAGTTATTTTTTTACAACTTTAGAAATAGGTCAAAGCAATTAAACTTGTTTTTTTCATCGAAATTTTTTGTAAAAAACAATATTCTCATCTATGGATTCTTTTCTGATTGGCCAATTTTAAAAATACGGAAGATTTTAAGACCCACCCAATTCGAATAAACTTTGAGAAGCGTACTATCCCGGGTCAAAAAATTAAGTCTGTTTTATGATTAATAAAAATTTTTAATATTTTTCATTCAATTTAATTTTATTATGTTTATCTACTTCATATAAGAATTTAATCTGTTTTTGCCCGTACTATTCCCAATTCAGACCAATTTCAGATCATTTTTAATGTCATAATAAAATTGTTTTCTATTGTTTCAAGACCAAAATCAGACTTTTTTTGTCACAATCATTTAACTAGTTTTGATCGCATCAAGGTCAAAAACAGACCAAAACGTTGTATAATTTTTAGTCGGTTTTTGATCATCTGCAGATTAAAAACAGATCTTTTACAAATTAGATAGTAATAATTATAATAATAATAAAAATAATAATAATAAAAAAAAAAATAATAATAATAATAATAATAATAATAATAATAATAATAATAAAAATAATAATAATAATAATATATTTATAAAACGTTCCATAACTTTTGGTCTGTTTTTGATCGCCTGTAGATCAAAAACGGACCTTTTACGAATTAGATAGTAATAATAATAATAATAATAATAATAATAATAATGATAATAATATATTTATTTATTTATTTATTATTATTTTATTCATGTCCTCGAAGATCCTCTACAGGGCACAGCTTTTCATTCTCTGAAATTGAAATAGTGACTATTCACTATTTCGTAGTGCAATGTATATCAAGCGGTATTCTTCGCACTACCAAATAGTGAATAACGCTCATCAAATGATGCGTGAAAGTATGAAATTTAACATTAATCTTGTCATCTTGTCAACATTTTAATCTTGACGATGTATTCACATTGTGTTTAATAGCGATAATTAGAAAACTCTAAATTTAGATCCACAATAAAACGATGAGAATTATTTTATATACGTGTGTTAATTCAAATTTATTAGTTATCACTGCAACTAATATTCACAGTTACAAAACTTTTATAATCCATAAAATGTTAAGCTATGACAAATAAATATGACAGATATAAGGTTATAATCGACGTTCAGTTCATAAAACAAGAGAGCGCACGTATATATTATAAATTAATTTATAATATATTATAATAAATTTATTTATAAATAATTTAATTAAGACGGAAAAAGCAATGCTAAATACGATGAAGGAAATTGCTGCCGCATGTGACGCCTCTATGCCACGGCTGAAAAATCAGAGTTTCCCCAGGCCGGCGTTCTGGTGGTCAACAGACATAGCAGAACTCCGGAAAAAATGCCACAGACTACGTCGGCTAGCAACAAGAGCTGCGAAACGCTCCCCCAATCAAGATCTACATTTGAGCGAGTATAAGCAGGCCAAAAAGAACCTAAACCGGGCAATCAAAGCAAGCAAAGCGAAATTGTGGCAAGAGATCTGTAACGACCTTGACAAAGATATCTGGGGTAAAGTCTACCAAATTGTCACCAAACGACTTGGAAAGGCTCCACCAGAGGCGCCGAAGTCTCCAGCCTTAATGGACAGCATTGTAGCGGAGCTTTTCCCCAAACACCCGCCGCGGGAGAAGAAACACTACACTAAAAACAGCGAAGTAACACCCTTCACAACTAAGGAACTACAAGACGCGGCCAAGTCACTCAAAACAGGAAAGGCACCCGGCCCCGATGGCATCCCAGCACCGGTGATCAATACTGTAGCCCTGGAATACCCAGACATACTCCTGAACACCTACAATGCATGCTTGGCAACTGGCACGTTTCCCGCGGTCTGGAAGCGGCAGAGATTGGTTCTGCTAGATAAAGGCAAAGGTGGCCCTGTAACACCCTCGTCGTTCAGACCACTTTGCATGCTGGAAATTGATCGAAAAGCTTATACAGCCAAGACTACGAAACGACATCGATCGTGCTGGAGGCTTTGCCGCAAACCAACATTGCTTCCGGAAAGGACGTTCAACAGTCGGCGCGATCCAGACAGTCGTAGGGTTAGCGAGAGAAGCATGGACTGGTAGCCTCAAAGCTCGTAAAGTATGCATTCTCCTCACGCTAGATGTCAAAAACGCATTTAACAGCGCGAATTGGGGAGATATCCTAGACGCTCTGGAACACAAATTTGACGCAAAGCCAGAGTTTGGCACTAATCGACAACTATCTTCAAGAAAGAAAGCTAATAGCGGAAACTACAGAAGGACCACAAGAATACGCCATAACGGCTGGCGTGCCGCAAGGCTCAATAATGGAGCCCGATTCACGGAACGCCGACTATGACGAGCTTCTTAAGATTCTGTTACCAAAGCAAGTAGAGCTAACGGGCTTTGCAGACGACGTCGCAGCCACGATAATAGTAGACAGCGTAGAGGAGGCCGAACTACTAGTTTGGGAAACCATTGATGCCGTCGAGACTTGGCTCGATAAACACCACCTGAAACTCGCCAAGCACAAAACCGAGATGGTCGTTCTGACTCGCCAAAAATGGTTCCCAAAACCATTCGCTGTGGACATGGGAGGAACAACACTAACGTCAACAAGGGCCCTGCGCTATCTGGGGGTAATGATAGACGAGAAACTATCTTTTCGGAAACACCTCGATAATGCATGCCAGAAAGCCAGCAAGACGGTGTCTAGCCTAGCAAGAATTATGACGAATACTATGGGACCAAGAACAAAAAAGAGAAGAGTTTTTCTAAAAGCAGTCCACTCGGTCCTGCTTTATGGAGCTGAGATATGGGCAGACATATTAAAGCAGAAGACCTACCGGCGAAAGATAGCAGCAGTACAGCGGCGAGGCGCTCTCAGGATTGCCTGCGCCTACTGCACAGTTTTCGAAGCGGCTGTATTGGTAATTGCGGGAGCCGCGCCCATCGACCTATTAGCTTTTGAGAGAGTTAAACTCTATGACGCTAAAGATAGTGACGAAAACATGAAGGACGCAAGAACGAGGATAAAGGCGGAAATGCAGCAAGAGTGGCAGGACCGATGGACATCGGGAGAGATGGGCAAATGGACAGCGCGCTTGATCCCAAACATCAACGTCTGGCTTTCTCGAAAGCACGGGGACACGGACTTCTTCCTGACCCAGCTATTGACGGGACATGGGCTGTTCAATGCCTATCTTTTCGAGATGGGTTTGCACAGCACACCAACGTGGAAATACTGCCCAGACAAAATTGACAATGCCGAGCACATGTTTTTCGAGTGTGATCGGTGGAAGGACGACATAATCATCACCTAAGAAACAATAGGCACAACGCTCTCTCTTGAGAGCTTGGTAACCTGCATGATCAAAAAAAGAAAACTGGTCAACTGAACAAAAGAAGAAAACTGGTCAGCTGTCGCAGCCTACGTGCAGCGCCTTTTAAACGAAAAAATCGCAGAAAGAGATTAGAAACCAGTAGTAACAAGAAGTAGGTGTCGTGAGACACAACATGGACTGGATCGAAGTAATTTTAACGTGGTCCCGATCCAGTCTTCCCTGTAACATCTATGGGGAAAGGAGAGAGGAGGATGTTTAGTCGGTATTGTTGCAAAATAATATTGACTTCTGAGTCCGACGTACCCAGGCACCAACACCTAGTCCTGGCACCAACACCAAGTCCTGGAATACGTCAATATATTATACCTCCTCTATAAAAAAAACACACACACACACACCCACACACACACACACACCTCGTGTCGGGCTTGCTGGGTCCCGCATCGGGCGCCTCCTCAGGTGGCGGATAGGGGAATGCCCGGCATATCTGCACGTCAGATGCGTTGGGTACCGAGGAAACAGAATACTCGGGGTGGACCAAAACCTAGCAAAAGATGATATGGAAATGTCAGAAGATTTTCAAACATCGTTTACAGTACAGAGGATGGATACCTCAGTGCTGGCGAGGGAAGGCGTGCAAACGGGCCTAAACTCGTCGTTATCAAGCGACCGTTTATGACCCAGATTTTACTTTTTGTATTTGAGTATTTTAGTTTATTTTTAGTTAATTACTTAAAAATTAATAGAAACAATTATTGTTATTAGTGCGGCGATTATTATTTAATTATTGTATTTATTTAGTTAATAATTTTATATTATTGTTACCGAAGGTATGATTAAATTAAGAAATTAAGCATGTGAGAAATTATTACGAAGCCGAGCGAATTAATTGTAAAAGAAATAAAAAGACTGGGCAATTTATTCTAAGTTCCGAACAAGATTTAGTATGGGAAAGTGATGAATGGATATAAAATGAAAGAAATGACGATTATTATTTTGTAAGAAATAATTTAGGTAAGCGAAGATTTTATAAGTCCCGAGGACAATTTAGTATGGAAAAATCAACGAATGGATATATAATGAAGGAAATTGCGATTAAAATAATAAAGATTTGAGTTTCAAAAATAAAAACTTAGAATTTGGCGAGACGAATGGATAGAAAATGAAGGAAATTGCGATTAAAATAATAAATAATTATTTTTGAATGCTAGTTCGAGAACACCGGACAGGTGTCTAAAACGACTCTTCCTTTTCGTTACAAGAGAGTTAGGCAAAAAATGATAAACGCCAAAATTTGGCTCGATAAAGCAAGCAGTTCTTTCTCGGGAGAATTACTCGGGCGAATACTCTTCACCAAGTAATTCCAGAGGATGATACTCTACCTGGAGTCTGACCAAGGCCCAGGTAAGTATCATGAACCGACCGGATGAAAGTGCTTCTCCCCGTGCCGAAGCCTTCAGCTGAGGTACGGTAGGTGATCATAAGCCGTGTAGGTGGGGGCGAAGAGGACACTCTCCATTCGCTCTCGGGGTAGAGGTTTAGGCCCAGGGGTGACGGCTAGTCTCCTGGGGAAGCGGGGAATCAGCTTCTGAAGTTTAGTTCGCGATTTTGACGCTCACGGTGAGTGAGAGTATGTGTGAGAAGAGTGTTTTAATTTGTTTATATTGTTTAATTTGTTTATATTGTTTAATTTGTTTATATTGTTTATATCGTTTATTAACATGATCAGGCCAATAAAGAGGTTTTTTTTTTTCTTTGATTTATTTAAAATAAAGTGTTTTGTTTATTATTTTGTTATTGATAATGTAATCCCCGTTTATGACCCTGGACTCCGGCGAGCAAATTTCGAGCCGGGGACAAATTTTTTTTTTATTTATTATAATTTTTGGAAAACGTGGACGTTACACGTTTGAACAGTGGAGTAGACCCCATGGCTCTGCTGTCTAGCAATGCTAGCAAGGTTACAGGGAGTACGAAATCAGCCCAGATGGCAGAGAACGGACAGCTGAGCAACATTCCTTCAAAAAGTGGAGGACCTTTTGCTCCTGCCACTAATCAAACCCACCGAGGAAGAATGAACTCTCTACCGACCGTCACCGGCCAACAGTCACCAATGGAGAGGCTCGGCAACAAGATTGATGAGTTAGCCGACTTCATAAAAGACAAAAAGAATCTCCACCATGAGATCAGAAAATTGGTTTCGTCTATTAGTACGGCATATAGGCTGGCCAACAAATCACCTACGAAGTCGGCGTCAACGACTCAAACATCTCCGAGTCTGAACAAAAAATCACAGCCACTTCTGACCACTCCTAAGAAATTACCACAGCAAGGAGATGGCAACAAGAAGAGGCCGCTGTCCACGCCCAGCCCTTCCTCAGATATTGACAAGCCAGCACAGAAAAAGACAGCCCGGGATGATACCTGGACCAAAGTGACTCGGCAAAACAAGAAAAAGAAAGAACAGGAGCCAGTGACTCAAACTGCTACAGCCCAAGACCAGCCAAACAGCGGTGGCTCCAAGAAACCAAGGAGGAAAAAGACAAGAACTAAAGCTGTCCTAGTCCAACCAGCTGAAGGGCGAACATACGCCGATCTCCTGAAGGAAATCAAGGCCAAGGTAAGCCCTGTCGAGACGGGCGTAGACATAAGGTCTATTAAAAAGACGAAACACGGAGGCGTTCTCCTTGAAATGGCTCGAAAGACCGAAGACAGCAAGGCATTCACCGATGCAGTAAGGGCAGCCACTGCAAACATCGGCACAGTCAATACGCTAACACCAACAACAACGATCGAGATCCTCGACTTAGATGAAATCTCTACCGAGAGCGAAGTCCGTGAAGCACTCAAACGTGAATTCACTGACAACCTGGAGGTCAAACGGGTAAATTTGACAAAACCCACACCACGAGGTAATCGGGCAGCCTTCTGCGAACTAGACGAGCCCAGTGCGATTAAGGCCCTTGACAAGGCCCGTATACGGATCGGTTTGGTGAACTGTCCTATACGCCCAGTAGTAAAAGTAACACGTTGTTTTAAATGTCTTGGTTATGGACACCAAACACGTCAGTGTGCGGGACCAGACAGAAGTAGGTGCTGCTACAAATGTGGCGGAGAGAACCACAAGGCCGTAAACTGCACGGAGAAGTTAAAATGCTTCCTTTGTGCTTCGGACAAAGATGCCCAGGATAGTCTATGCCATATTTCTGGCACTGGAGCGTGTAAGGCATTCCGCAAAGCACTTGCAGAAGCCATGAAAGGTCAGAAATGACACGCATACTACAAGGCAACCTGAATAGGTGCGCCTTGGCGCAAAACCTGCTGCGCCAGCGTGTATTCGAAGATAAAATTGACGTCTGCTTTATCTGCGAGCAATATCTAAACATCGAAGGTAAAACATGGTTCGCAGACGAAACGGGCACGGCAGCAATTTGGATTATGAACACAAAGAACGTTACCGTCAACAACAGCGGAGGTGGAGCAGGTTTTGTCTGGATTCAAACCCCCACAACCTACTTCATGAGCGTCTATCTCTCACCTAACGAAGGGATTAGTGTTTTCCGACAGAAACTCGCAAATATAGAAGATGCGGTCACTAAGTTCGACGGCGAAGTTATCATAGCCGGAGACTTCAACGCTAAATCGGCTGAGTGGGGCGCTGCTTTCTCCGACACCAGAGGAAACGAGGTCGCTGACGTCGTGGCTAGACTCGACCTCATAGTGCTGAACACCGGGAGCACCACGACCTTTAGAAGACCAGGATACCAAGAATCCATCCTCGACATCTCATTGGCGACTCCAAGGACTGCCAACATGATTGAAGACTGGACAGTATCCGAAGAATACAGTGGCAGTGATCACTAGTTTGTGACTTTCAGCGTTGGATTGGCATTTGCTCCGGTTTCACAACGCGACGTTTCTAAGCGGAAGTGGAATGCCTAAAGGCTTGATCCAGAGGCATTGCAAGCTTCACTCGCACAAAGCTGGTCTATCCTCCAGAACAACCCGACACCGGATACCTGCAGCGAGACGGAAAAAGCAGTGCTAAACACGATGAAAGAAATTACTGCCGCATGTGACGCCTCTATGCCGCGGCTGAAAAACCAGAGCTTCCACAGGCCGGCGTACTGGTGGTCAGCGGACATAGCAGAACTTCGCAAAATATGCCATCAGCTACGTCGCCGAGCAACGAGAGCTACGAAACGCTCCCCAAGCCAGGACTTGTATTCAAAAGAGTACAAGCAGGCCAAAAAGACGCTAAACCGAGCCATTAAAGCAAGTAAAGCGAAACTGTGGAAAGAGATCTGCAACGATCTCGACAATGACCTCTGGGGTAAAGCCTACCAAATTGTCGCCAAACGACTAGGAAAGGCTTCACCAGAGGCGCCGAAATCTCCTGCCTTGATGGAGAGCATTGTAACGGAGCTTTTCCCCAAACACCCACCGCGGGAGAAGAAACACTACACTAAGAACAGCGAAGTAACACCCTTCACAACTAAGGAATTACAAGACGCGGCCAAGTCACTCAAAACAGGAAAGGCACCTGGACCTGATGGCATCCCGGCATCGGTGATCAAAACTGTAGCCCTGGAATACCCAGACATACTCCTGAACACCTACAACGCATGCTTGGCAACTGGCACGTTTCCCGTGGTCTGGAAACGGCAGAGATTGGTTCTCTTAGACAAAGGTAAGGGAACCCCCATAACACCTTCGTCGTTTAGACCACTCTGTATGCTGGACATAGCTGGAAAACTGCTCGAGAAGCTCATACAAGGGAGACTTTGCAACGACATAGACCGTGCTGGAGGTTTTGCCGCAAACCAACACGGCTTCCGGAAAGGACGTTCAACAGTCGGCGCGATCCAGAAAGTCGTAGCGACAGCGAGAGAAGCATGGACTGGTAGCCTCAAAGCCCGCAAGGTGTGTCTTGTCCTCACGCTAGACATTAGAAATGCCTTTAACAGCGCAAATTGGAGAGATATTTTGGACGCCCTGGAGCACAGATTTGACGTGGAGCCGGAGAATCTGGCACTTGTCGACAACTACCTTGACGAGAGAAAGCTGATAGCAGAAACCACGTAAGGTCCACAAGAATACGCCATAACGGCTGGCGTGCCGCAAGGCTCAATAATAAGAAATCCCGTTGCCAAAAACTCCAAAATCCCGCTCCTCAAAGCAAGTGGAGCTAACGGGCTTTGCAGACGACGGCGCGGCCACGATAATAGTAGACAGCGTAGAGGAGGCCGAACTACTCGTTTGGGAAACCATTGATGCTGTCGAGACTTGGCTCGATAAACACCACCTGAAACTCGCAAAACACAAAACCGAGATGGTCGTTCTGACTCGCCAAAAATGGTTCCCAAAACCATTTGATGTGGACATGGGAGGAATAACGCTAACGTCAACAAGGGCCCGGCGCTATCTGGGGGTAATGATAGACGAGAAACTATCTTTCCGCGAACACCTCGATAGTGCATGCCAGAAAGCCAGCAAGACGGTGTCTAGCCTAGCAAGAATTATGACGAATACTATGGGACCAAGAACCAAAAAGAGGAGAGTCCTTCTGGAAGCAGTCCATTTGGTACTGCTTTATGGAGCGGAAATATGGGCAGATATATTAAAGCAGAAAACCTATCGGCGGAAAATGGCAGCAGTGCAGCGGCGATGCGCTCTCAGAGTTGCCTGCGCCTACCGCACGGTTTCCGAAGCGGCTGTATTGGTCATTGCGGGAGCTGCGCCCATCGACTTATTAGCGTTCGAGAGAGCAAGACTCTACGACGCTAAAATCGGTGGCGAAAACATGAAGGAGGCAAAAACGAGGATAAAAACGGAAACGCAGCAAGAGTGGCAGGACCGATGGATGTCGGGAGAGACAGGCAGATGGACAGCGCGACTGATCCCAAACATCAACGTCTGGCTTTCTCGGAAGCACGGGGACACGGACTTCTTTCTGACCCAGCTACTGACGGGACATGGGCAGTTCAATGCCTATCTATTCAAGATGGGTTTGCACAGCACACCAACGTGCAAATACTGTCCAGACAAAATTGACAACGCCGAGCACACGTTTTTCGAGTGTGATCGATGGAAGGACGATAGAATCTGCACCGAAGAAACCATGGGCACCGCGCTCTCCCCTGAGAGCTTGGTAACCTGCATGATCAAAAAAGAAGAAAACTGGACAGCTGTAGTAGCCTACGCGCAGCGTCTCTTGAAAGAAAAAATCGCAGAAAGGGATTAGAAACCAGTAATAACAAGAAGTAGGTGTCGTGAGGCACAACATGGACTGGATTGAAGTAATGCTAACGCGGTCCTGATACAGTCTTCCCTGTAACATACACTTCTCACAAAAATTAAGGGAGCAGAAAAAAAATCCAAATTTTTGGGGGATTTTCAACAGGCTGTAACTTATACAAAAATGGTCGTACAGCAAAAAAAAAAAGTAAATTGTAGCTCTAGGTGTTTAGTTTTTGGATCTGAGTTTGAAAATTTTTTTTTGAAAATATTTTTCGAGTTATCATAAGAAAACCACCGAAAAAAAAATTTTCGAAATTTTTTTGGTTTTTTTTTTTAATCTACGGACAAAATTTTTTCCACATTTTTTCGACTTAACCTCCATATGGACCGGATAGCTTGTTTATTCAGCTTTAATTTCGTTTTTTTAAAATCTCGATACGAGCATTTCTCGCTGAGATATCGATGTTTGAATGGAAAAAGATCATTTTGTCTTTGATTACCAATATCTCAGCAACCAATGATCGCACAGAAATTTCGAGGTTGGTTTTAAAAACTTGAATAAATTCTCTACAAGGATTGGCAATTGAATTTTGAAAAAAAAATTTTTTTTCAATCATTACATGAATTTGAAAAAGCATCCAAAAAAGGGCTTTTTGTCGTTTTTTGGAAAATCAAGCGCCCAATCAAAAATATTGCGGAAAACACTAACGTTAAGTGTGCCTTTCACTGTCCAATATACCCACAAAAACCCTACAAAGTTTCAATTCAATCCAGCCAACCGTTTTTTTTCCCACTTGATCGAATTTTTGAAAAAATTAAAGGAGCAAGAATTTCGCTCTGAAAATGTCATAATTTTTATCAAAAATGAAAAAAATTTTTTTTTTCATTTTTCTCTCAATTTTGTATTGGTGACTTGAAAAATTTAAGGAAAAAAAAAAAAAAAAAAAATCGAAAATTTTTGAGAAAAAAAAAAAAATTTTTTAATTTTTTTCAATTGGCCTAAATCAAAAAAAATGTAGCGACTCACTTTCTCACCGATTTTACTCTTCCGCACTTTAATTTTCCTAGTCACAAATTAATTGAATAAATTAAAAGTTGATACCCCCAAGGCAAGTCGAATATTCGTTCTACGAATATTGGGACAATAATTTTTTCGTGCGAATTCCAACAGTGTCTAAAAAAAAACAGTTTTTCTTAAAACTAACCTGCTTTCTTGGTAATCGAGCCAATCAACAGTTTTTCTCAAAACTACCGCATTTTTTAATTTTTAGAAAAGCAAATTAACTGAGTTTTTGCAAACTTTAGTTTTCTTTTTATTTTTTTTCATAATGCCTAGGCGGCATTCATCCGCGCCACAAGTCGCTCAGATAGTGACTCTAGTGGAAGAAGGGTACAATTACCGACAAGTCGGGGATCGTATGGACGTTAGTTCATCTGTCGTATCTCGCGCATACAATCGGTATTTGGAAACCGGTGGTTATCAACGACGAGTTGGCCAAGGTCGTCGTCGCGCAACAAATCCTCGTGATGACCGAGCGATCGTTCAGCGCGTTCGTCAAGAACCTTTCGTTCCTGCGAACGTTGTCGCCCGAAATTTTCCGAACCGTCGACAACAACAACAACAACAGCAACAACAACGACGACGACGACAACAACAACCGCGGAACATTTCAGTTCAAACGGTTCGAAATCGTCTCCGTGAGACTGGAGTGCGATCAAGAAGTGCCGCCCGAGTACCGATGTTATCACCCATACATCGCCGAAACCATCTGGCTTACGCTCGTCAACATGTTCATTGGACCGTAAGGCAATGGAACAATGTTTTGTTTTCTGATGAGTGTCGGGTATGCCTGTTTGGAAATGACCGAAGACCCCGAGTTTGGCGCCGTCAGGGAGAGCGTTTTTCACGTAACTTCACTCGACCGGTAGCTGCTTACAACGGAGGGTCGGTGATGGTTTGGGGAGGAGTTTCGAGATTTTCACGAACTCCTTTGGTAATCGTCCACGAAAATCTAAACGCTACGCGTTACATTAATCAGATCTTACGACCTGTTGTCTTGCCTCTACGGCAGCAAACTAGAGGTTTTATTTTTATGCAAGACAATGCCCGGCCTCACACAGCAAACGTCACCCGTCGGTTTTTCCAAAGACACGACATAACGTTGTTAAGGCATCCAGCGGTAAGCCCTGATCTAAACCCTATCGAGCACGTCTGGGATATCCTGAAGCGCCGATTGCGCCAGAATTATCCCAATTTACGAACGTTAGCAGCATTAGAGCGGGCGCTAATCGAAACTTGGCTACGGATTCCGCAGTCAATGAATCGAAACTGCATTTCGAATATGCCTGAAAGATTGCGGGCTGTTATCAGGAGCAGAGGTGGCAATACGCGGTATTAGCACAACACACACACACACACACACACTCGGGGCAGAAGAGATACTGCTACCGGGCGCGTCTCCCCGAGCGGATGGGAGAACGCTCGCTGTCCTTGGATGACACTTAATCTCTTAGTTGATGAGGTACAGCGGGTAGGAGCCAAGCAAAATAACCAAACAAAATACGCTCCCGTGGACAAAACTCCCCTTTAATGGGTTGGTCGCACTAACTGACCTAACAAGACGATCGTTCTCTGATGTGACCCACTGGGAGTGACCGGAACCTGTATCGTAGTTTCCGACGATGCAGGCCACGGCTGATGTGAGCTTGCTCTACCGAGGTGTAAGTTGCAGCAGTGGATCAGGAGCCAGCCACTTCGGGCCTTGATCAGGAAGTACGCAGTGAGTGTTAGAGGTCGGAATCTTCACCGCTCCGAGCGAGTCTAGTCCGTCCGTGTATTCCGGGACTGGCTAAGTGTCGGCTAGGCCTCAGGGAACTGGGGTAGGAGTACTATCTCCGAGGGTACACCCGTTCCTAGTTATGACAACCCGCTCCACTCCATACGATGCGCTGGTAAATCAAAAAGTATGAGTAATTCACAGGAAACAAACAAGAATAAAAACGGGCTTCATGCCCAACAAGCAGCGATTGAAGCAAGCGCTGAAATAAAGAGAACGCAAGCGCTGGAACGCCTGGAGGAGCTGACTAATGAGTTAAATAATCTCGTTCAGTCAAAAGTCAATATCCACAAGGAGATCAAGACCAAGGCGACTAGTGTAACTAACGCCCTTCGAAGGTTCAAAAAACTGGATGAAGAATGGCGATTAGCATCGCGACGCACTCCTCGTGCTACACCGGGGCAAACCAACCAAGTTGTAGTTGTGACTGACGAAGCAATGGATACCGGAGCCGAAGGTGACGGTGAATCGGTCATCGAAGACAAACGAGAAACTGTCACGAAGACTGGAAAAAGGAAAGATCGATCCTCTCCAGACCCAACGTGCAGCCAAGTCACCAAGAAGAAGGACCTGAGACAAAGCCCTCCACAAAGAGCGACAATGCAAATGGACGAACGGACAAAAGCGATTGCTTGGCAGAAAGTCCAGTCCAAGAAAGAACAAAGAAGGCAAAGGAAAGAACAGCTCCCAAAGCAATTTCCCGAGGAGCCCCGTCCTGAACCTAAACGGAAGAAATCGCGAAAGTGGATCAGGCCAGACGCACTGATCATCCGCCCAGCTGAGCCGGCGAAGTACGCTGAGATTTTGCGTAAAATAAAAAATGATGTCCCTGACGAGCAGGTCCGTACTACGGTGGATAAGATCCATAAAACTAGGGCCGGAAATATGCTGATTACGCTCTCTAGGAAGAGCTCCGATAAAGGCCAAGCTTTACAGAAAACCATCGAGGGCATCCTACAAGAAGAGGCCAAAGTGATCTGCAAAGGTCCACAGGAAGACGTCGAAATCCGAGACCTTGATGACACTACAACCAGGGAAGACATTCAAGCCGCCTTGCAGATGGCAACCGGAGAATCCTGCGAGGTATCGCTAGAGGCAATTAAGATCCGAAAGGCCTACAGAGGTACCCAGACTGCCGTAGTGACTCTACCAGCAGCTGCAGCGCGGAAGATATTGGAAGGAAGCGGTAAAATCCGTATCGGCTGGGTAAACTGCCGAATTAGAGCCACGAGAAGACCAACCCAATGCTTCAAGTGCTGGCACTTCGGGCATCATGGATTTCAGTGCAAAAGTAGCGTAGACCGATCTAAGCTTTGCATCAGGTGCGGACAAGAGGGGCACAAGATCGCTGGTTGTAAGAATCCAGCCAAATGTGCATTATGCGCTGAAAACCAAAGCGCAGAGAACTCTGCCCACTACGCCGGCAACCACAAATGCCCGGTATTCCAAGAGGCGCTTCAGAGGTTAATAAACAAAAGAACATGAAGATACTGCAGCTCAACCTCAATCATTGTGAGGCTGCGCATGACCTGCTCATGCAAACTATCCGCGAACTAGAGCCTGACTTAGTACTAATAGCAGAGCCTTACGAACACCTGAATACCCAGTCTTGGGAATCTGACAGCACTACCAAGGCTGTCATCTGGTCTTGTGGTAAGCATCCCTTCCAGAGTGTAGTTAACAATGATAATGCCGGCTTTGTAGCAGCAACAGTTAACGGCATCCGTTTCTACAGCTGTTATGCACCACCTAGCCTATCCATTGTTGAATTCACTGAATTCTTGGACAAACTGACCGAGGACGCCAAGCAGCATTATCCAGTCGCGATTGCCGGTGACTTCAACTCCTGGGCAGTAGACTGGGGCAGCAAGCAGACCAATGCGCGAGGAAAAGCACTACTGGAAGCTTTTACTACACTAGATGTAGCCCAGCTCAACAGTGGTGATACGCCAACCTATACTAAAGGGGAAGCAAGCTCTATTGTAGATCTCACTTTCGTCAGCAGCAGCCTCATCAGTGGGAAATACGACTGGAAGGTGATGGATATCTACACAGCCAGCGACCACAAGGCAATTCTCTGGGAAATATTACATGACCGGAATACAAGAAGACCAATCAAGTCACTTAATACCATTGGATGGAAAGTGAAGTCTTTTGACACAAGCACATTGATAATAGCCCTGAATAGTGAACCGATTACTACTGGACCCGCAGAAGAAATGACCAAGGACCTGATGAAAAGAGTTGTCCAGGCCTGTGACGCAAGTATGGTCCGGAAATGCAGCATAAGCCAACGCCCGGCAGTACACTGGTGGAACGACCACATCAGCGTTCTTCGGAAAGAGTGTCTAAAGAAAAGGAGAATATCCCAGCGTGGCTATCGACGACCTAACTCTGCGGAGCTGGTCGCAGAGTACAAAAAAGCCCGTCGATTACTGAACAAAGCCATCAAGGATAGTAAGAGGCAATGCTGGAAAGAGCTCATCAACGAGGTGGACAAAGACCTGTGGGACAGACCCCACAAGGTGGTCATGAATCACCTAAAAGTCAAACAAATGCCGGCACCCACATGCCCACAACTTCTGCAGAGAATCGTTACCGCGCTGTTTCCGCAGCAACACGAGCTTCACTCCCAGCTAGCTCAAGGAGAACTGGAGGACATTCCAACTGTCACGGAAGAAGAACTGACGGAGGCTTCAAACCACATAAGGAATAATAAAGCACCGGGATTAGACGGAATCCCTAACATTGCCTTAAAAACAGCTATAAAGGCAGCACCGGCATTATTCCTGGATGTTTACAACACCTGCCTCAAAGAAGGGATTTTTCCTCGAAAGTGGAAACAGCAACGGTTAGTGCTGCTTCCTAAAGGGAAAAGCCACCGGATGAACCGTCATCTTACCGCCCACTTTGCATGCTAGATACAGCGGGTAAGATATTCGAACGCATAATTCACCAGAGAATTGAAGCAGTAGTCGACCCACTCCTGGCAGACAATCAGTATGGATTCCGGAAAGGACGATCAACCCTGGACGCAATCAAACTGGTTGTTGATACGGCCAAGGAAGCAATCGCAGGAACCAGATGGAAGGGTGGAACGAAGAAGTATTGCCTGGTGGCGACCCTAGACATCAGAAATGCCTTCAACTCCGCCAATTGGGAATGCATCATGCAGGCCCTCCAAGAGAAGAATGTACCAGAATACCTTCTTAAGATCGTAGCAAGCTACTTTGAAAACAGGGTCCTGAAGTATGACACGAAGAACGGTCCAAGGGAGTATGCTATTTCTAGAGGTGTACCACAAGGTTCAGTTCTAGGCCCGCTCCTGTGGAATATTATGTATGACGGCCTATTAAGACTAACTCTGCCAAGAAACGTCAAACTCGTAGCATATGCAGACGACGTAGCCGTAGTGATCGTTGCCAAACATCTTGACGAGATAAACCATGTGTTCGATCTCACTTTCGAGCGCGTTAACCGGTGGATGGACGCAGTGAACCTGCAACTGGCGCAACACAAAACTGAGGCAGTGCTTATTACCAGCAGGAAAGTGGTAGAGACAATTAAGCTGAAAGTCGCCGAACAAGAAATCACATCACAACCTTATATTCGATATTTAGGAGTGATGCTTGATGCCCGACTCAACTTTAAGCAGCAGGTAGAACACGTCAGTGCCAAGGCGTCAGCAGTGGGAACAAGTCTAGCACGACTGATGCCGAACATCGGAGGGCCAAAGCAGAGCAGAAGGGTACTGTTATCATCTGTAGTCACATCGGTGCTTACATATGGTATATCTATTTGGACCAACGCTCTCGAGATGCAAGAATCATGGAGGAAGGCTGGACCAGTATACCGACGGTGTGCCTTAAGAGTCGCCAGCGCCTTCCGCACAATATCCGAGGAAGCAGTGTGCGTTATTTCCGGAACTCTGCCTCTCAGAGTCCTCGCTGAGGAAAGACGGAACCTTTATCATCGTAAAAGGTCAACTACACTAAGCGCTGAAGAGCTCAGAACTGAAGAACGGCAAAACAGCTTCGACCGATGGCAGCTCCAGTGGGACGCTGCAGAAAAAGGAAGATGGACGTATCGTCTTATACCGAGGATCGACGACTGGTTGAACCGGAGTCATGGAGAGGTTAACTACTACCTTACGCAGATGTTGTCAGGACACGGCTGCTTCCGAGCCTATCTTCACCGCTTTAAGCACGACGATTCTCCGGAGTGCCCATCCTGCCCAGGTGTCGCTGAAGACGTGGAGCACGTGATCTTTGCATGTCCTCGTTTTAACCAACAGCGCGATGAATTAGAGAAGATTCTAAAAAAGAGAATTCAACCGGAGACAATAGTAGAAGAAATGCTGTCATTAGAAGCTGTCTGGAACGCCACGAGCACCTTTGCCACTGAAGTGCTTACAGAGTTGCGGTCCATCGAGAGAAAAAGAGCAGAAAACAGAAACTAGAAGGGAGATAGAAATAAAAAACATCTTAGCCACCAGAAGGAAGAGCGGCAGCTAATTCCTCCCCCCGCGAAGAAATGCCTTACGGCGGTACCATGGGGGATCAGAGGATAGAAGAGAAAGGGGTTTAGGGTTTAGTGGGTAGGGGCGCCAGCGTCGAGTTTTAGTATGACGCTGCGTCGAGTCGCCACATATCCAGGCCAAACATCTATGCAGAACATCTATGCAGTACATTTATAAAAAACATCTATGCCTGGAATGCGTAAAGAGCATTCCCCCCCTTACAAGGAAAAAAAAAAAAAAAAAACACACACACACACACACACACACACACACACACACACACACACACACACACACACACACACACACACACACACACACACACATCTTCGGAGAGTGAGTTTGGAGTCACAAAATACTGTGGAAGTGACGAACCACAGGGTCTCAATCTCTGATAAAACCACACACATACACGTGCGCAAGCACAAAAGCGTAAATCCGCCGTGCAACCTCCACGTGGTACGCTTTGGGTAACGCTAATGCCGGCGGTAATTTTTTTTTAATTTTTTGAAGTTTTTAGCCAATTGAAAAAAATAAAAAAAAATTTTTTTTTTTTTTTTCTCAAAAATTTTCGTTTTTTTTTTTTTTTTTTTTTTTTCCCTTAAATTTTTCAAGTCACTAATACAGAATTGAGAAAAAAATGAAAAAAAAAAATTTTTTTCATTTTTGATAAAAATTATGACATTTTCAGAGCGAAATTCTTGCTCCTTTAATTTTTTCAAAAATTCGATCAAGTGGGAAAAAAAAACGGTTGGCTGGATTGAATTGAAACTTTGTAGGGTTTTTGTGGGTATATTGAACAGTAAAAGGCACACTTAACGTTAGTGGTTTCCGCAATATTTTTGATTGGGCGCTTGATTTTCCAAAAAAACGACAAAAAGCCCTTTTTTGGAAGCTTTTTCAAATTCATGTAATGATTGAAAAAAAATTTTTTTTTCAAAATTCAATTGCCAATCCTTGTAGAGAATTTATTCAAGTTTTTAAAACCAACCTCAAAATTTCTGTGCGATCATTGGTTGCTGAGATATTGGTAATCAAAGACAAAATGATCTTTTTCCATTCAAACATCGATATCTCAGCGAGAAATGCTCGTATCGAGATTTTAAAAAAACGAAATTAAAGCTGAATAAACAAACTATCCGGTCCATATGAAGGTTGAGTCGAAAAAATTTTTTCCACGTCCGTAGATTAAAAAAAAAAACCAAAAAAATTTCGAAAATTTTTTTTTCGGTGGTTTTCTTATGATTACTCGAAAAATATTTTCAAAAAAAAATTTTCAAACTCAGATCCAAAAACTAAACACTTAGAGCTACAATTTGCTTTTTTTTTTGCTGTACGACCATTTTTGTATAAGTTACAGCCTGTTGAAAATCCCCCAAAAATTTGGATTTTTTTTCTGCTCCCTTAATTTTTGTGAGAAGTGTATATAGGGAAACGAGAGAGGAGGATGTTTAGTCGGTATTGTTGCAAAATAATATTGTCTTCTGAGTCCGACATACCCAGGCACCAACACCTAGTCCTGGCAACAACACCAAGTCCTGGCATACGTAAACGTATTTTACCTCCTCTATAAAATAAAAAAAAAAAAAAACACACACACACACACACACACACACACACACACACACACACACACACACACACACACATACAGACACAGTGACAACCTCGCGGGAGTAGTCAGGCAAGCTTCCTATGACCTTCAAACGTCGAGATCTGATGAAAACTCGATTTTTGCAAAACGGGGTAAAAACAATAACTTCCCGATTTTTGGAAATCTTCGATTTTCTTAGCGGGAAATTAAAAATATCCGATCTTAAAAAAAATTATTTCTCAAATAATTGTTTAAATAAATGGCTATAAATAATAGATGGCTCGGGATTTCGCCAAAATGACTGCGATATTCGGTTTCAGAGGGTCAAAATTCATAAAGTAATCATATTTTGTACACTGACCTCAAAATTTTACGAAAAGATAATACAGCGCCTACACTATTATCTGAATAGTAACTCAGTCAGGTACTTCTAGTATCTGAATGGTACGCTCTGGGATTGACATGCAGGAGGACTCAGGTTCGAATCCCCAACATCGCAAATTGTTTTTCAACGATAATTCGACTTTAAATCACGGAAAATTGATATAAAATACATAATTTCTAGTTTGCAAGTAGAAATAAAATAAATTTTACTATTATTTTCATTTTATAAACTTTTTTATAAATTGATTCTGTTTCAATCGAAACAGATTTGAACAGATCAGATTTGATCTAATCAGATCAAATTTGATCTGGACAGATCTGGCCAAAATGCAGATCTGGTTAGATCTGATGAATTTAATCTGATTTGATCAGAGCAGATCTAAACTTTTTTTCCCGGAATAACAAACTATTTTCTTATCACAACTCCACTAATGTTTATTGAGGGAACTAGTGAATTTGCTTTAATCATATTTATTTGTTACGACAACATATTTTATAGTTATATTTTATTATTTTACCCCTTATGGTTCACTCCATTGCAATCTATATTTTTTGAAATTACTTAAAAATATTTTTAATTATGATTAATATTTCCGCTGCCTAATGTTTTTCTAGGAATCTGTCAACTATAACGATATTTTATTAGCTGCATATGGAGAATGTAAATATTTAAGCGATTCATCAAACGTTAAACAGCAGAACCAGTACGATCGTTCTCTATCCCCTTTTCCAACATAACAACTTTTCCAACATAACAATTTCTTTCCTTAAAAAAATATATTTTTTACCATTATTCACGGTCTATACATTAACCTACTTCTTACGTAAAATTTTCATTTTTACTTATTTTAAATTCTCTTTCCCAGAAAGTCACTATTTTAACCGATACGTTGTAAATTATCAAACTTGAGTACCTCATGGTATTAATTTATCCCAGAGCTAACTCGAGAATATGTCTTTTTCTCAGGAATAATTCCCATTTTCTTAAACATCTATTTCACTAACATCTGTTCTGTGTATTTAACAAAAAACTCAATAATAAAAAAACATCGAGACATCATAAATGATGTTTAAAAGGGAAATGGCATTACCCCTTTTAAAAGGGAACTTCGAACATACCAACACCATGTTTCAACTGGTACCATAAACACTGTTGGGAAAAATATACTGAAAATTTACTATCCACCATAAAAGATCAACCCTTGAATTAAATTACGTTGTCTCAAAATCTATTTACTTTCTTAGTAACTTCTAAAATAATAAATCAAAAATTCTACTAAAATTATCGAAAAAATTCATTAGTAAATAAATTCATTCTCCAATTTAATATTTAACTAAGACCATGTAATGTTATTTCATTCGTTTTACTTGCTAGGATAGTGAAGCAGTCCTCTTGTCCTCTATGACATTCAAGCTATTTTTAGTAAATTTACATCGTCCGATGCACGTACCCAGCTACCTACTCGAGAATTACCCCTCCGCCGCCATCTTGGTTACGCAATTATCCGAGCATGATTCCTCGCGTGATGTTCCCTGTTTGAGGGGAAATAAGAGAGTAGCCCAGACAAAAGACTCAGTACAGTATATAAATTGCAAGTTTTTCGCTAGTAACGTCGGGGGTTCAACATAAAATTTACTCGTAAACGTTACGGGGTACAACATCAAACTCATTCGCGAGCGTTACGGGGTACAACATCAAACTTATTCGCGAACGTATCGCGTTAGTATAACAGTTTTTGCGATTAAGTTATATTTGTCTAAATACAATTTTATTTCACAAAAGTGCGATAATTCCATTTGTTAAATTCTGTTTCTTTCCAAATTACTTTCGGTAATACTTTCCCCAGGTAAAAGAAATATTAAGTAAATAATACTACGTGCATTGTGAATAATAATAAACAGTAATAAACGTAAAGAGAAATTCTCACTGAGCATTTTCAAGACTCTAAAAGTTATTATTTAATACTTAATCACACATAGGTAGTTTATTATTAGTAAAAGAGTAAAATATATTTATATAATTTGAGATTAACTTAAAATCTTATTCAATGCAAACCGAATTTTAGTTATAATCGCTGTTAGAACTATGAATAATTCCAGTCAGTTAAATAACCTTTACTTAATTATATCATTTATTAACATGGAGTATTTTGAATAAAAGTAATCCATAAAACGAATTTACGGTATTGAAAATCATTTATCACCGGCACTATCCTTTTTTCTACCTGCATCGAGTCAGCACGAGCCAGCGGTTAGATAGCTTTTCATCGCACATTTCTATTGTTCAAAACCAGGTATAATTTGTTACTTTCTTTACGTAAACATAACGACCTGGTCTAATTGTTATTGATAAAAGAATGAATTATAGAAATTAAGTAATTTCAAATCATTGTTTATCGGCCATTCCCTTGACAAATCATATTATTCCGCGTACTCATTCAAAATACCAATTGACGAAGTTCCCGCCACCCTGAACGAAGGCTTTAAGTAGCTAGTTCTAAAATTCGGAACCTAATAAACATAATTATTGTGTTTGCGTCACTCTGGACGTAACAAATTCCATCAATTATCAGCTATAATTATGTGACTGAAACTTATACTATAGTAAAATTTATCTTATAATATAGAAGAATAACTAATTAACAACATCCCTTTGTCAAAAACCTTGATTACGTTTTAAGTTTCTCGTAATTATCATTTGACTGAGTTTGACTGGTGGCACATCGAAAAATCCTTCTCTCTTACCAAAGGTATACTTAAAGTCCAATTTTAGTTCGACCACTAAACTTTTAAAAAATACTTCCCTCTCAATACAAAATTTATCCTAAAATCATTCAATATTATGAAGAATTAGACTGATTACTTAAGTAGAAACAACTAAAAAAATTTTTTTTATTGCGACTGGTGGGACAGGCATTTGTGACTGGTGGGACAAGTACAAAATATCTACATCAAGTTGTTTATTAAAAAGACTTTTATATCATTTCAACCTTAGAAACATTATTGTTTATGTATTTAACTATAAATTATTTAGGATAATTAAAAAAAACTAATTGAAAAACACAAATAAAGGATTTAGCATGCTGACAACACGATCTTGATAAACTTAGGTGTTAATTAATAATGAACATAAAAAAATTTGTTCTTAAACCTATAATAATAAATATGTTAGTTAATAACAAACATAAAATGAATTTGTTCTTAAAACTATTAAAACAACATTTGTACCGGATACAAGTAAGTACGACTGAAAAGTTACTAGGATAGAAAAATCGATTTTCTTATTGATTAAAAAAACTTTTTTTTACAAATTAGTAAAATATATACTTTTAATAATAAATAAGGACTAAATTAGAATGAATTAGAGAAATTTTTAAATTTCAGTCATTCTCCCATTTTCCATGGAATGCCCCAAGAGTAAATTACGAACTCATCAGAGTAAAAATCAATTAAATCCGATGCATTTTTTAAAAGTCGTAGCAGGTTACGTTAAAAATTGACCAACTAGCCTCGCTCTACTCTAACAATCTTTTTAATATATTGTTAATCAGAAGAATTTATTTAGTTAATTTGTATGATTAATAATTATGCCTACTATTACTAATATTAAGTTTATTTTTCCAGAGGGCAGCAGCGCTGAAGACACAATCTCAAAATTCTTGCAATGCATTGACCGAAACCGAAATACCATAGCGTAGAAACTGGTCGATCTACAAGTTATAAATCTGAAATATTTACAAAATTTTAAACATCATGAATAATATTCACGGACTATGTAAAATTATAAATAAATAATCTCAACAATTAGTTTGTTTTGTTTTTTAAAAGAGAAAAAAATATATTATTAATAAAATTTTCTCGATACAAGAACAAATATTGTCAGTAATTTTATTGAAAAGATATTGCACACCTCATAGCGCGAAGCGCGTGAGGTTGTGCTTTATACTTGACTCGTCAAGGTCAAGCAATTTTGTGATCTTTAAATGCCTCTATCACAACCATATTACACTTATACAATAATATAAGCAGATGTACATCGAGAAAACTTAAATTAAACCATCTTTTACTTTCTAAAATCATTTTTTGTTGCTATTTTGAAAAAAAAAAACGTTTTGAAAAAAATTTTACGTAGACGTCCTGATGTCACCCCATTTTGGATGTACCAACAATGTACCAACCACTCCCAAACAAATTGATATTTCAAGACCGGATCCTTTTTATTAGCTTAAGAATGAGATGAACTGGGTCCGTATTTCATATCAGTAGCCTAGTTTACGTATTTTTTTTTAAATTGAATTTTTCTTAAAATTTACTACGATACAATCGTACAAAAACAAACGAATTTTTCTTATTTGTCACGTGAAAACTATGACACCCTTGATCAAGCTAGATTTTTCAAGACTGCGTGCGCATATGACAAGAAAAAAGGGCGCTGATATTTAAAAAAAAAAAAATAAAAAATAATCTGTAAGAAATTACTTATTTATAATTTTTTTTTCTTAAAAAATTAATGAGCGTTATGAGGCGTGCACTTTTGGATTTTCCAAACTTTTTTTTTATCTGGACAATTGATCGAATTGATCGAAATTATTTTAACTTAATTCAAGTGAAGCAATTCGTTTTTTTTTTGCTATTACGATAGAGGCAAAAATTTTATAATAAAAGCAAATATTGATATGTTCTTTTAGTCAAAAAATTTACAAATTTAAATAATTTATTTTTAAACAATAATTTTTCTTCCTCTCAGTGTAAATTGATAAATTCAGTATTTCGAAACACAAAAAATTTTATTGGAATTAATTTCTCACTAATTACCGTAGCATCGAAACGAAATAACATTTTTCAGTGATAAAAAAATGTTGTTCATGTGATTAACAGTCTAATGGAATTAAAAACAAATTAAGTTATTTTTTTAAAACTTTAGAAATAGGTCATAGCAATTTAATTTGTTTTTTTCATCTAAATTTTTCATAAAAAATAATCTTATCTATGTGTTTTTTTCTGATTGGCCAATTGTAAAAACGCGGAGGATTTTAATACCCGCCCAATTCGAACAAACTTTAAGAAGCGTACTATATAATCTCAATTTTTTTCACAAATCAACATAAAGTTTTTTTGGATAAACATTTATTGATTGAACAGAAAGATTCTGAAACTAATCATGGCGGCTACATCCTGGGTCTTCTTTGCCTGCATTGTTTTGTTTGCTTGTACCAACGCGGTAAGTTGTACATTTATGTTCTTCTTTAATTTAATAATTTTTGATTAAATGATCATAATAATGTGGTTGATTATTATTTGTGTAGAATCCTGTTGATGATATTGAAGGTACTCTTGAAGCGGCAATTGAAAAATGTAGATACAGTGAATCAGAAATGAAAAAGATAAATAGTGAAACGGTTCCAAACACGACCCATGGATTTGGTAATGTTAATATGACTTGTGGGTTCTCATATTTTAACTTGGTAAGTAAAATTAAAAATTTGATAAATCCAAATATGTATGGCTTAAGGAGATCCACGCGAAATAGTCAAATTTTCAAAACTTTCTGAAAATTTGTAAAATCAATTTACCCCATATAGCAATCTTTTTCAAGGCTTGAGCAAGTCTGGTCTAAATTTCGATAGTTGTTAGTGTCTTTTTCTACCTATGGGTCTTGCTCCAGATACTTGTAGCAAATTCAATTAACAAGTCTTGAATAAGACTTGTACAAGAGCTTTGGGCCAGATTATAGCTCAAAAATTGTATAAGAAAATTGAGAAAATTTGAAAATGCTTATCGATAAATTAACTATATCAATTCTTGAGAAAGACTGACACCAGAAGCATGCTAAATATACTTGTGCAAGACTTGCTCAAGATCTGCTGAAGATCAAATGTTTCCGAATAAATAAATTTTAAGGTTAGAGAACTTTTGCGGTGTTGTCAAGTGTATACCAGTAATTCAGAGTGCTATATTTTTTATTTGTCAATTAAATGTTAATAATTATTTAATGAGTAAATTTTTCGGAAATTTCCTTAAAAATGTGTTATTAATTAATTAGAAAATTAATTCTAAGATGCATAACAAAAGTATTTCGACGTATTATTTTTTTATAGATATTTTTTATACTAAGAGGGTACTTAAATCTCCTTAAACGCTTGTGCTAGTATTCTCACTAATAATTAGTACTATTTTCAATTTTTTAATAATCTTATATCGAATGTTGATAAAAAAAATTATCTACTGCACACTACAAAAAATAATTTTAATAAGTTAATTACAAATAAATTACAAGAAATTAATTTTATTTACAATTCTATTTTAAAGCTCGTTTAAATTTTCCCGCGGATAGTATTTTTTTCATATGAATTGAAGACCCTCTTTCGTTCCGATAAGTGAATCATAAAAAAGAATCAATTAAAGACTGTACTACCGGCGGTCGGCAAGCGAAACAATTGAGTATAGTATCAACTGTCTTCAAGCTGTATTTACAAATAAATTTTTCTCTATGGCTACTCAAAGGACAGAAAATTTCTCCAACCGCCAGCCGAAAAAAATTAATTATAATTAAACAAAACAACATTAAGCTGCAATTTTCAATCCACAATTTTTGATAAGACAGATAAAGAGAGTAAAAAATTAATTAAGTTGAAAAATTGATTTTTTTAAAAGCTATCGTGTTTGCCCCTCCATAAAAACTTATAATTTGTATATTTTTTGAGTATTATTACTACATAATAATAATAATGTAATAATAATAATAATTTTTCAGATTAAAAAAGAGTTCTATTTAGATACGAAAACCGTTGAAGATTTCTATCTTCGTGTTTACTCACATGAACATCCATCTGTAACCAATAATTTAGATTCAAACGTTGCAATTGATATTCTGAGATTCTGTTCACAATACAGTAAGTTTTACCATTTTAGACATTTAAAAAAAAAATTAATTTAACATTCCTGTAAATGTTATAATTTATAATAATTAATACTGTCATTAACTTCAACTTTAAAATTTGAGTACCAATTCATAATAATCAACCTAATTTCAATTTTTCAGAGGCTGAAAATGAAGAAATAGTCGTGAATAAGTTCCTTGAGTGCTTTAGGAAGCATTACAAATTACTAACCAGCACTTGTCCTGATTCCGTTGTTAATGATACACCCAAAAATTGATGCATTTAGCAATTAATTACTGTATTAATAGACGACTTTGATACTAAGGATTACGAAATATGTTAAATAAATAATTGAAGCATTTAATTTAGTTTGTTTTTTTGTTTTATTACTTACCATCACTAATTGTCAAAATTATTAAAACAACATTAAACTGAACACTAATTAATCGATCACAATTTTTAACTTCCCGCTAAGAAAATCGAATATTTTCAAAAATAGGGAAGTTATTGTTTTCACCCCGTTTTGCAAAAATCGAGTTTTCATCAGATCTCGACGTTTGAAGGTCACAGGAAGCTTCCCTGACTATCCCCGTGAGGTTGTCACGGTGCCTGTATGTGTGTGTGTGTGTGT